>NC_045748.1:6080866-6097470 GCF_008692095.1 Etheostoma spectabile | reverse complement strand
TATGACTATTTAACACTTTTTTCAAAATACTATACTATGACTTTTTTCTTACTGTTTTTGAAGTACTATACTTTTTTGACATACTATACTTTTCTACATAATTTTTTCGACATACTATACTATGACTTTTTCCTGCATTTATACTTCACCTTTTTTTAAACTTTTTTCAACATACTATACTTTATCACTTTTAGAGATGCCATACTATGAATTTTTGACATAGTATACTATAACTTTTTTAGACATACCATACCATGACATTTTTATCACTTTTTTCGACATATGACTTTTCAACTTACTATGACTTTTTCAGTTTTTTTAAATACTATACTATGATTTTGAGCATTTTAGGACTTTATGCCTTTTTGACATACTATGACTTTTTCAACATACTATAAATGTTTTGACATACTATACTAGTACTTTTATCACTTTTCTCGACTTACTATACTATGACTTTTTAGACATACTATGATTTTTGTATGCCTTTTTGACATTCTATCCTATGACTATGACTTTTTCCAACATACTAAACTATGGCTTTATAGCTTTTTCCAACATACTAAACTATGGCTTTATAGCTTTTTCCAACATACTAAACTATGACTTTATAGCTTTTTCCAACATACTAAACTATGGCTTTATAGCTTTTTCCAACATACTAAACATATGGCTTTATAGCTTTTTCCAACTACTAAAAACTATGGCTTTATAGCTTTTTCCAACATACTAAACTAACTAATGGCTTTATAGCTTTTTCCAACATACTAAACTATGGCTTTATATAGCTTTTTCAAACATACAAAAACTATGGCTTTATAACTTTTCTAAACTTTTTTAACTTTTCCAACATACTAAACTATGACTTTATAGCTTTTTTTTTCTTTTTTTTTTTTTTTTTCCAACATAACGAACTATGGCTTTATTTTTTAATACTTTTCCACAACATACTAAAACTATGACTTACTATACAATGACTTTTTTGGCATACTATACCATTATTTTTTCTACATAATTATTTTTTACATACTACACTAGGACTTTTTCTGCAAACTATAATATGACTTTACTTTTTTCGACATACTATACTAGGACTTTTTAGACATACTATACTATTGATTTTTTAACTTACTATACTATGACTTTTTCTACATACTACACTATGAGTTTTTCATGACTTTTTGACATACCATGCTATGACTTATTTGAAATACTATGATTTTTATGACCTTTTTCAACCTACTATAAATGTTTTGACATACTATACTAGTATAAATTGTATCACTTTTCTCGACTTGCTATACAACGACTTTTTCATTTTTGTCTGACTTTTTGACATACTATGACTTTTTCAACATACTATACTATGACTTTATAACTTTTTCCGACATACTCTACAATGATTTTTTGGACCACTTTTCTCGACTTACTATACAGTGACTTTTTTGGCATACTATATTATGACTTTTTCTACATAATTTTTTAGACATACTATACTATGACTAACTTTTTTGACATACTATACTATTTACTTTATAACTTTTTTGAAATATTATACTATGTTTTTTTATCACTTTTTTCACATACTGTACTAAGACTTTTATATCAGTTTTTTGAAATACTATACTATGACTTTTTATAACTTTATTAGACATACCATACTATGACATTTTTATCACTTTTTTCGACATACTGTACCATGACTTTTCAACATACTATGACTTTTTCATCAGTTTTTTGAAATACTATTCTATGATTTTTATGACTTTTTCAACAGACTATTTTATGACTTTATGCCTTTTTGACATACTATGACTTTTTCAACATACTATAAATGTTTTGACATACTATACTAGTACTTTTATCACTTTTCTCAACATACTATGACTTTTTAGACATGATTTTTGTATGACTTTTGACATTCTATCCTATGACTGACTTTAACATACTATGCTGTGACTTTATAACTTTTTATAGCTTTTTCCAACATAATATACTAGAATATTCTTTTTTTTTTTTTAAATCACTTTTCTCGACGTACTATACAATGATTTTTTTTTTTTTTAATCACTTTTCTCGACTTACTATACAATGATTTTTTTTTTTTTTAAATCACGTTTATCGCTTACTAATACATACTTTTTTTTGGCATACTATACCATTATTTTTTCTACATAATTATTTTGACATACTATACTATGACTTTTTCTGCATACTATAATATGACTTTTTACTTTTTTCAACATACTATACTTTTTTTAATCACTTTTTAGACATACTATACTACTGATTTTTTTTACATAGTATACTATGACTTTTTTATAACTTTTTGGACATACTTTTTTAACTTACTATACAATGACTTTACGGTGACTTTCTTGGCATTCTATGACTTTTTCTACATAATGTTTTCAACATACTATACTATATTATGACTTTTTACTTTTTTTGACATACTATACTTTATCACTTTTTGACTTACTGATCAAATGACTTTTTAGCACTTTTTTCAACATATTGTACTATGAATGTTTGTACATTCTATACTATGACTTTTTTCGACATACTGTACTATGACTTGATCTACATGCTTAACTACATTTTTCTGACAAATTATATACTAGATATGTTTCACAAACTGGTTCTCTGGTGTCACGGTAGTGCCGTGGTTTTGACATTTTTGACATACCACACTATGATATTTTCAATCGCTTTTTTCTACATACTATGACTTTTTAATCACTTTCAACATACCATACTATGACTTCTTTTATGACTTTTTCAACTTACTATACTATGATTTTTTTGACATACTATACTATGACTATCACGTTTTTCAATATACTATAACTTTAGACGACATACTGTGACTTTTCTGCATACTATACTACGACTTTTTTATCACTATTTTCTACATGCTATACTATGACTTTATATCACTTTTATCCACATACCATGACTTCTTTCATGACTTTTTTGACGTACTCTACTATGATTTCTTTCGACAAATTATATACTATAAATGTTTTGGCTGTTGGTCCTCTGGGGTCACGGTAGTGCAGTGGTCAACTTTGCTGCCATAAGTTCCAAAATGTAGAAAGAGTCTTTGGCTGCCAGTTCAATACCAGGTCTTCATTTAACCTGATTTTTTTCGACGTACTATAGTATGACTTTTTAATCACTTTTCACATACTATACTATGACTTATCACTTTATTCAATATACTATGACTTTTTTTATACCTTTTTTAGACATACTATACTATGACTTTTTATCTTTTTTTGAACATACTGTACTACAACTTTTTCTACATTCTACACTATGACTTTTTTGATAAATTATATATTAGAAATGTTTTAGAAACTGGTTCTTTGAGGTCACGGTAGTGCAGTGGTCAAACTTGTGGTTATTCTGACAGTGTAGAAACAGATTCTCTGGCTGCTAGTTCAAACCCTTGTTCTCACTGAACATTTGAGTTTGTAAGTTCTTCCAGATTTTCTTTGACATACCAAGACTTTCATTACTGTTTTCAACATACTATGACTTTTTTTAATCACTTTTTGACATACTATACTATAACTTTTTTCAACATACTATACTATGACTTTTATCCCTTTTTTCCACATACTATATACTGTGATTGTTGTTCTCACTGTTTTTGACATACTATGACTTATTCTACATACTATACTATGAATTGACTTTTCTTGACATACTATGTTTTGTTTTTTTACTTTTTCAACATACTGTACAATACATTTTTATCACTTTTATCCACATACCATAGTATGACTTATTTTATGACTTTTTTTTACTTACTATGCTATGACATTTTTCTGATAAATTATCTACTATAAATGTTTTGACAATTAGTTCTCTGTGGTCATGGTAGTGCAGTGGTCAGCTTTGCTGCCATTAGTTCCAAAATATAGAAACAAGTCTTTTGCGGCCGGTTCAATACCAGGTCTTTGTTAAACCTTTTTGTGTAGCGTTTGCCAGTTCTTCCAGATTTTTCAACATACTATACTATGACTTTTTCCACATGCTGTACTATTACTTTAAGACTTTTTTCACATTCTAAACTATGACTTTTTTAGCACTTTTTTTTCAACATACTGTACAATAAATGTTTTGACATACTATACCATGGCTTCATGCCTTTTTTCGACATACTATACTATGACATTATTATCACTTTTTTTGACATACTGTACTATGACTTGATCTACATGCTAAACTACATTTTTCTGACTAATTATATACTAGAAACGTTTCGGAAACTGGTTCTCTAGTGTCACGGTAGTGCCGTGGTTTTGACTTTTTCGACATACCATACTATGATATTTTTATCACTTTTTTCTGTATACTAATGACTTTTTATCACTTTCAACATACCATACTATGACTTTTTTGACATACTATGCTATGATTTTTTTGACATACTATACTATGACTTTATCACTTTTTTCGACATACAATAACTTTAGACGACATATGACTTTTTGACATATTATACTATGACTTTTTCACCACTTTTTTTGACATACCATGACTTCTTTCATGACTTTTTTGACTTACTATACTATGATTTTTTTTGAGAAATTATATACTATAAATGTTTTGGCTGTTGGTCCTCTGGGGTCACGGTAGTGCAGTGGTCAACTTTGCTGCCATAAGTTCCAAAATGTAGAAAGAGTCTTTGGCTGCCAGTTCAATACCAGGTCTTCATTTAACCTGATTTTTTCCGACGTACTATAGTATGACTTTTTAATCACTTTTCACATACTATACTATGACTTATCACTTTATTCAACATACTATAAATGTTTTGACAAACTATGACTTCTTCATGACTTTTATCTACATACTATACTATGACTTTTTCGGCATACTATACTGACGTTTTTCAACATACTATACTATGACATTTTTATCACTTTTTCAAAATACTGTACTATGACATTTTGCCAAACTATATAAATGTTTTGGGATCTGGCTCTCTGGTGTCACGGTAGTGCTGTGGTCAACCTTGTGGTTATCTCCAAAATGTAGAAACTGAGTCTGTGGCTGCTGGTTCAAGCCCAAGTCCTCAATAAACGTTCTTGTGTGGAGTTTGCAAGTTCTTTCACATTTTCAACATACTATACTATGACTTTCATTACTTTTGTCGACATCCTATGACATTTGTATCACTTTTTTCTAGATATTATACTATGGCTTTTTCCATATAATTTTTTCGACATACTACACTGACTTCTTTTATGACTTTTTTTGGCTTGCTATACTGTGATTTGTTTTTGACATACTTTAGTATGACATTTTTATCACTTTTGTCGACATAATATACTATGACTTTTCTAGATACTATACTATGACTTTTTTTCGACATACTATACTATGACTTTTTCTAGATACTATACTATCACTTTTTTGACATACTATACTATGATTTTTTTCTGCATACTATATTATGATTGTTTTTATCACTTTTTCAACATATTATACTATGACTTTTTCTGCATACTATACTATGGCTTTTTTCACATTTATTGACATACCATACTATGACTTCTTTTATGACTCACTATACTAGGATTTTTTTCGACATACTATACGATGACATTTTTTTGAAAAATGATCTACTATAAATGTTTTGGCAATTAGTTCTCTGGTGTCACGGTAGTGCAGTGGTCAACCTTGTGGTTATCTCCCAAGTGTAGAAACAGAGTCTGTGGCTGCTGGTTCATTAACATTTGAGTTTGCAAGTTCTTCCAGATTTTCTTCGACTTACTATACTATGACTTTTTCAACATAGTATACAATGATTTTTTTGACTTTTGACATTCTATACTATGACTTTATCACTTTTTTTCTACATACTATGACTTTATCACTTTTATCCTCATACCATACTAGGACTTCTTGTATGACTTTTTTGACTAACTCTGCCATGATTTTTTCAACATACTATACTATGACTTTTGACATACTATAACATTTTTATCACTTTTTCGACATACTATGCTGTGATTATTTTTATCACTTTGAAACTATGACTTTTTTTCGACATACTATGACTTTTCGACATACTATGACTTTTTCTGCATACTATTACTTTTTTCGACATACTATACTATGACTTTTTAAATCACTTTTTTCAACATACTATATTGTAATGGTTTTTTATCACTTTTTTCAACAAACTATGACTTTTGACTTTCAACATACTATACCATGACTTTTATGACATACTATGACATTTTTAGCACTTTTTTGACATACTATACTGTGACTGTTTTTCACTTTTTGACACACTATACTATGACTTTTACTACATATTTTTTGACATGCTATGCTATGACTTTCTGCATACTATAATGACTGACTTTAATTTGACAAACTACACTATGACTTTATCAATTTTATCGACATACCATACTATGGCTTCTTTTATGACTTTTCCAACATACTATACATTGACATTTTTTTGACAGAAATTATATACTATAAATGTATTGGCTATAAATCCTCTGGGGTCACAGTAGTGCAATGGTCAACTTTGTTACCACAAATTCCAAAATGTAGAAACAGAGTCTTTGGCTGCCAGTTCAATACCAGGTCCTCATTAAACCTTTTTGAGTTTGCCAGTTCTTCCAGATTTTCTTCCGACATACTATACTCTGACTTTTTTAATAACTTTTTTGGACATACTTTTTTTATGACTTATTTCAACTTACTAAACTATGACTTTTTCTACATACTACACTGAGTTTTTCATGACTTTTTCACATACCATACTATGACTTTTTTTTATCAGTTTTTTGAAATACTATGATTTTTATGACTTTTTTCAACATATTATAAAATGTTTTGACATACTATACTAGTTCTTTTTTTATCACTTTTCTCAACTTACTATACTACTTTTTCAACATACTATACTATGACTTTCTAACTTTGTACGACACACTATACAGTGACTTTCTTGGCATAATATACTATGACTTTTTCTATGTAATTTCTTTGACATACTGTACTATTACTTTTTCCTGCGTATTATACTATACCTTTTTTAAAAACTTTTTTTAGACATACTATACTTTTTCAATAACTTTTTAGACATGCTATACTATGAATTTTTTGACATAGTATACTATGACTTTTTTATCACTTTTTTCAACATACAGTACTATGATCTTTATCAACATACTATAAATGTTTTGACATACTATACTAGCACTTTTATCACTTTTCTCGACATACTATGACTTTTTAGACATACTATGATTTTTGTATGACTTTTTGACATTCTATCCTATGACTTTTTCAACATACTATACTATGACTTTATAACTTTTACCAACATACTATACTATAATTTATTTATTTATTATACACTATAATTATTTTGGAAACTGGTTCTCTGGTGTCTTGGTAGTGCAGTGGTCAACCTTGTGCCATTAGCTCCAAACTATGACTTTTTCACTTTTTTCGACATACTATAATACTATGACTTCTTCCACTTGTATCATTATATAATACTATGACTATTTTCAACATACTATGTTTTTCAAAATACTTTTTTCTTTTTTTGACATACTATACTATACTATGATTGTTTTTCCACATACTATACTTTGACTTTTCTTCAACAAACTATTTTTTGACATGCTATACTATGACTACTACTACTACTACTTGATCCTCTATTCTTTTGTGACATTTTTTCAACATACTATGCCATAACTTTAGTGTGTGTTATACAATGATTTGTTTTTTTTTTTTTACATAGACTATACTATGAACTTTTTCCAACCTACTAAACTAGGACTTTTTCCACTGTTTGACATAGTATACTATGCATTTATTTCGACATACATTGACTTTTCTGTGCCATAGGCCTACTATGACCTTTCTTCAATATACTGTAGCCTATTATGACATTTTTCAACATACAGGCTACTATGAATTTTGATGACTTTGTATGGGATACTAGATGACTTTTCATGACATACTGACTTCATTATTTTTTTTAATACAAACTGACTTAAAAAAAATAAAAAGTGGCATAATATACTATTGATAGTGGCCTCGTTTTGTCTTACACGACAAGCCTGTGACAGTTTTTTTGTTCCCCCCAGTGTGATAACGCCCCATTTTCTATGCATTTGCCTGAGACATAAGCCTGCTGTTTTAAATTTATTTTTAATAGTTTTTAATGTCACTGGGAAAACCTAATGCTATTATTTTGTCACTAACACTCCTGTAGGGAACGTAGGGCTCGGACGGCCCAACCGTGGGACTCTCCAGAGATGAGTGGTAATGGCGAATGGGCCCTACCTGTCGCTTCGCTACCCCGGCCGGCACTGCTCAGATACCCGTCACTCGGTTAGCTTGATCCCTGTGGCCTCTGGTCCGAGTCCGACATTTATTTTAGTTTCTTCGTAAATATTTTAAAGACGATAGCTTTGGCAAAACACAACTTAATGTGGGGAAAGGGTAAGCTATCCCGTCGATCTTGCGTGCGGTCCCGCACCTGGTCTCGATAGTCCATCTTAATCACTCCACCACGCCCACTCTGGCAAACTAGCCGTGGCTTTTTGAAAACCTACCTCGCCCAACAGCCACGCGGAACAGCCTTATGATATAGTGTGACGTGATACTGATTAGAACGTATCAAAATGACGATGATAGTTTTTTTTTTATAGCAGGCCAACTGAGTTCTAGCTCTTCTTGGTTCCTGAGAGAAACGTCACTGCATTTTTCAGGAGGGCGACAGGGGCATCCCGGTGTGTTGTGTCACGCACTGAAACACCTTTGGACCACCCAATAAGTATCATGAATCTTCGCAATTGTGATAACTTAAGTGGGAATCACACCCATAACTATTGCTGTGCTCATGTGAAAGAGGATGAGGATGATTGAATGTTCTCACCACTGTGTGGCGCTCCTGGCTAACATTCTTTTCTCTGTGAAGAAATACCACACAGAGGTTCCTGGTATTATACATGATAAAAAATAAACACATGCTGCCAATTTTGAGTGCTTCGTAATAATTAAAGCAGGGACACGCGACAGTCACTAAAACCCGCATCATCTACTAACTGTACTTCTTCTGTGTACTAATTCCTACATTACCCCCAATGCATGTTTTGACAGAAATGTAGTAGGCTATGCACTCTCAAATTACATGACAAATTAAAAAATTAAGAAAAAAAACAAGATAAATTAGATGCCTTTTATCGTATTGTGTGTATATATACTCAGTTTCACACCATCAAACAAAGAAAACACAAACTAAATAATTAAGAACATTATTTATTCAACAGTGGATTTTCAGTAATAAATACATGTACAGATTATTAATTTCACAATAAAATTGAGGGAAAGTTTTTTTTTTTTTTTATATATATAAATGTCCAAATGGAGGATTGATATTGCCATGATGGCTAAACAGCATTGACCAGACAGAGACAGTATAGACCATTTTGTTTCTATGGTCTAGACAGATGAAGGTACACCGAGAGGCAGACAGGTCAGACAGACAGACAATTACCACAAGTACAAAGTATTGCGTTTTCCACTATTTGTATTTCTTTTTTTTTTTTCTCTCTCTCTTACTCTCTCTGTCTCTCTCTCTACACGGACAAAAGGTCTTTATGCAGTCTAGTCAGTCCATCATCACCATGATGTGCAAATCAATCATACATTATAAATACAGTATTGCATCACTTCAAAGTGCTACAGAGATAGGTTGCGAGAATCTTAAAAAACATTAAAAAGGTTGTTGTTGTTGTTTTTAACCCCTGTGTGTGTGTGTGTGTGTGTGTGTGTGTCATGCGTACATCAGGACCCGGGTATAGAAGCAACCATGGTTAGACTTTGTGCCTTTGGATGTCTAGCACAGAGTGTAAAGCTTAGACTGGTCAAAAGCAGAAGCAATACAAACACTGTCTCAAAATTGTGACATTATGAAAATTTGACATGATGTTTGGGTGTAAAGCCCTAGATAGTCACTGCTATTATTACTTATTGAGTGAGAGATTGTAAGTACGGTATTGCTGTGGACAACCTTTAAAAACGGACAATCAACTGAATTATAAGGACAACTTCCTGTTATTGAATTACGGTCTCAAAGCCCAAGGCTTTCTCCTCTTTTATCTCCATCACTCATTTTTTTCCCAGTACGTATTTAAAAAGTAAAATCTATAAGTAATTGTTTTCTTATTTATCTAAAATTTGCTCATATTAAGGTTTTCAAAAACAATGCAAATGTTTGCCTAATTCTCATAATTCTACTTTCCATGATTTCGGTAGATTGTCTGGGAAATCCATTCACACGCTGCTTTATATTTTGTGTTATTTGTTGTGTCCATCTGAGAGTGTGAGAAATGGAGAGAAGCTTGTGGAATAAGAGTCTGTACTGATGAAATGCTGGGAATATTATTCAGCAATAGGCTTTCTAGAAGCAAGCTTAAATCCACAGGATACCTTTATAAACAAGGCACAAAAATCTTGAAGGACCATTCGCTGGTGATGCACATGTTAACCCTTTAACAAAAAAAATTCAATTTTCCAAATCCTTCTATTAGAGCCATGGATTTTAGTTAATTTGCTATTAAATTAAATCTGCAGAAAAGAACTGAAACAGATGCCTTAAAAAAGGTATGCATGTTTTGGAAAATGGTGACAAGTAAAGAATAAAATGACTTATAATGGGTTAAAACATACAAAACCACTAGAATGGTCCTTTAAGTGATCTTCCAGAGCCACTGTGCTCCAAATTTTGCTCTCTGATCTAAAAGGAAAGTTATGCTTGACCTTTAAAAAAAAACATTTTTGGCGACGTCATTCTTTGACAGCTGTTTCTTGCAGCCCGTTTTTCCAAAACAACCGTTTGTCTGATTTAGCAGAATGGGGTTCCTACAGTGTGTATTAGGGGCCTGTAGTGGGGTTTCCCAGTCCATTTTTAAGGGGCTTGGCCTTTATTTGGCATCTTATTTTATTCATTTAGCCTGTTCAGTGAGGAGATAAGGAGCAGAGGAGAGAGGGCGGACGGGATGAAGATAAGAGGCAGAGATGAGAGGAGGAAGAGGAGGAGGGAAGGAATATAAAAGGATGAAAGGGAGATGAGAGGAGAGGAAGGTGTGGGGGGGAGACACAGAGAGGAAGAGGACGTATGAAAGACAGGAAGCCCCGGTCAGAGCACCTGTCACAGAAGAGGCTCCTGCTTTCTATCACTGTCTCCTCCCCTCTTTTTTCCATCCATCTCTTTTGTCTGGCAACAGGAGGGACACGCAAAAGGGGAAAGAGCGGGTGCTTAAAATTCCTCCTTCCTTCCTGTGTCCATCTCCTGTCCTAAAGACCTGTTGTCTCCATAGCAACAGACCCTGACTTCATACTGAGCTTATTCAGTTGGTAGTCATGAATGTGTGTGTGTGTGTGTGTGTGTGTGTGTGTGTGTGTGTGGGTGGGTGGGTGTGTGCGGCAGAGAAAGAGAGAGAGAGAGAGAGAGAGAGAGAGAGAGAGAGAGAGAGAGTTTGCTGCTGCTCATGCCTCTCGGTGCCAATGTTTGTGTGTCAGTGTGCCCTTGTGCCTGTTGTTGTTTTTGTTTCTCAAGTAGGACGGTTTATCTCCAGAAAACGTCAGTCCAACACTCCATCCAAACTTCAAACTGAAACAAGTTTTGAAAGCCAGTTAATTTTTGGTCAATCGGAAAAAAACGTCTTGTGTCAAAAATATTGAAGGAGCGTTGGCTTTTTTTTTTTTCTTTCTTCAGTCTATGAGTTTTCACTCAGGCACCATGACGTTTCGCACCTCCCCGCCTTCTGGAAGCATGTGTACATACTGTCACTGACAGCTCCTCCAGCCAATGGCAGCCCAGTCTTTTTCTGAGTTGGTTACCTTGGGCAAGGCTGTGTTTGGCCATCCATCAGCAGCCGGGGGAGGCCGCGAGCGGGCTGTGGTGCAGGTAGGCGGGGTTCACCACAGAAACTGGGAAGTTGAAAATGAACGGAGAGGTGGGCGTGGCCGTCGCCGACGTGGTTGTCGTCGTGGACGACTTGGGCCCGAGCAGCGGGCTCGCTATGGAGGCCGCTTCGGCAGCCCACGAGGTGGCGAGGAGCTGCGACTCAAACTGCAGCAGCTGGCCCATGAAGCTGAAATTGGGGGAGATGATGCTGCGACGCCGGCGCACAAACTCGAACGCTTCGTCCAGACGCACTCGCTTCCTCTTCATCAGGTAGGCCAGGCAGATGGTGGCGGAGCGAGAGATGCCCGCTTTGCAATGGACCAGCACTCGCCCACCGGAGTCCCGTACCGAATCTGAGGAGAGAGAGAGGGGTCAGAAGTTAGAGGTATCCATAAATAATAACACTATTTAGTTTTTATTGGCTACTACAAATATCACTATTGGATAGATTGTCATGGATTTGGTCCAGCTATTCATGCTCACCAGAGGATGCCCTGATTATTTCCTCTAGCGCTACCAGCAGGTTAAAGTTTTCACTCATCCAGTAAAATATCTCAACATCTACTGAATGGTTTGTCACACGATTTTGTACATTCAGTCAGTCATGGTTTCCAGATAATGTACCCTAATGATGTGTGGTAATGACTTATCCTCTAACTCCATCTTCAAGTCAAATCTTTATCAGTATTTGTCTAATACTTTTGTTAATGACAAAACGCCTGCGAAACAAATTACATCAGTCTCAGCTGTACCTAGTGGTGATTAGCAAGTGTGTTAATTGCTATTTACGAGGGTGAACGTTTTAAACATCAGCATGTTGTCATGTTAGCATGTGTCGCTGAAATCACTGCTTCTGTGCCTAAGGCTAGCCTTGCAGAGCCGCTAGCACGGCTGTAGACTCTTTGACTTTTTTTTTGTTGGTTGCTATGGGAGGTTTTTTTTCCATGGTGGTTTGCCTTAAAGCTCAATTTCCATCATGTTAAATGACAATGTTTTCTCGTTTTTTTTCATCTCCAAGCAAAGAGCTCCAAGCATGTTTGTAGCAGTTCATTTGAAGGTGATTTTTTTTTTAAAAGGCCCAATTGGCACCAAATTTGCCAAATAGCACTGACACACCTCAAATGTTGATGACTAATGTCCAGCAGTTCCTCGTGCACGCAAAAAAACTAAATTAAATCTGGGTTGAACATCATGTTTAGCTTTTTCTTTATCCTTTTGAGAAAACAGTTTGTGCCCACTGAACAGACAAAGAAAGAAAAGAATTTTACATCATCCTTCTGTGCGGACGCCATGACCCTTAGCTGTCACCCGGAATGCAATTTCTTTTCTCACAGCCACCAAGTATTTTAAGCTTAACAGATGTACAGCCTTGCCTCAAGCTGTTTTCATGCCTTCCTCTCTCTCTGCAGTCAAACTAACCTCAAAGTGAGAAAAGCAGCAAATCACATTTAACTGAAACACGCAAGTGCAACATTTTTGAGTCATCAGCCTCTTTCACACTTCCTCCCCTGTCCTATTTATGTCTCTGCCTCTTTTCGTATCTTTAGACGCATGCTATTACTTTGAATAACCGGATATAAGTAATAGATTGATTAGAGCATTTACAGTAACTCAATTTCCCCAACAGCCCTCCGTTTCAATGATTAGTTAGAGAGTCACGTTAGGAAGCATGTGTGCGGCCTGCAGGAAATTAGAAGCGCAGAATATGAAGAGGATAATGGTGGGACTTTTTTTTTTTTTAAATTGTTTTTGCATGTCGATTCATTTAATCCTATCTTCCACCATTGCCTCTGTTTTTCAGTCCAACTTTTTGCTCTCTTTCGCACACAAACATAGATTTCAGTTCTGTTCACTCGGTAACAGTGGATGAGTCAGACTCTGGTCCCACAGCAGCTAACCATGACGCATACCAACACACACACACACACACACACACACACACACACACACACACACACACACACCCACACACACACACACACACACACACACACACACACACACACACACACACACACACACACACACACACACACACACACACACACACACACACACACACACACACACACACACACACACACACACACACACACACACACACACACACACACACACACACACACACACACACACCAACACCACACACACACACACACACACACACACACACACACACACACACGCACACGCACACGATGTGGATGTACAGCATGGATATGAAAAGCAAATCGCACACTTTCCTATATTACATACACAAACACAAAAGAGAAATTGTGCTCCATAGAAACGATGGATTGGAATATGTTCTCGTTCCAAATGCTTTGCTCTGTCTTTTCCTTGATTATATCACATTGTTTTGTTCTGAAACGAGCTAATTGGATTAGATTTTGGTGGGTATTTTGCTTTCTTTTTCTGCCTTGCTCTCTTAAATCTTCTGAAATGTGAGTGATAAAAGGGCTACTTGGAATTAATCATTTTTGACAGATCCCAGTGAATAAATGTTTGATTTGTTGTCATGTGCCTGCTCTATATGCACAGTGTGTCTGGTACATCTCTTATCTCTGAAAGCTCTTCTGGGGGGAAATTCTCAGCCGCTCGGAAAATGCAAGGAAGGAAATAACCCAGCAATGAGAGCGTAGCGCACAGAACAAATATATTAAATTGAATTTAGTTAAAGAAAGTATATGTCTAAGGCCTGCAATGATTAGTCATTTGACAGAAAATGTATCTCTTTTGATTATCAATAAATCTTTCAGCCAATTTTCAAACGAATGTCAAATATTTGATGATTTAAGCTTTTCCGATGTTATGAGTTTGCTGTTGTTCCTTGTCTTACATCATACTAAATTAAATAAATTTGGATTTTAGACTGTTGGTTGGACAAAACAAGACGTGCGATATCGTTACCTTGTGCTCGGGGAAATTGTGATTGTTATTATAATATAAATATAATTAAATTATAATAAATTATTAAATCGTGAAAGGATCTTATTCAATAATGAAAATTTAATTAATTGCAACCCTACATACTGTACATCTTGTAATTATTAATTTAAAAAAAAAAGGTCTTTGATGTGTTTTAGCAGACATCCAGTACTTGATAAACAAACGTAACTACTGCTTTAATATTCTAAAAACGAACCAAAGCACAAACCATGCCTGAAGGAAGCTCATTACAGTTTTGGTTTCCCACAATGGGAATACATTTGTTCTGCTAAGATCACACACGCGCACACGCGCACGCACACACACACACGCACACTGACCTATGAACTCAATAGCCTCCAGGAACCAGCAGCTGATGTCTTCTTTATGGTTGTCCTCCACGGGTATACATTTGTACTGGTACGCCCCCTCGAAGTGATTGGGACAGTCGGCAGACACGTTCAGCAAGGCGGAGATTCCTATGCCGTCCAAAACCTCTTTCTTTGAGGCGTGGAGGGCGCTGCCAAGGTAGAGGAACGGGAGGATCTCAACTGGGCCGCCCTGGACGAAAGACAGATGGAAGGATGATGATTAGTACTTTTATTTCATTAGAAATCAGCAATAAAAGGGATTTTTCTGTTCTGAGGCGGTTTGTTCATAAATCAGTCATTACATGAAGAAACATCCTCTGACCTAACCTGGAGAGCCATGTTGGACAGAAGTTACTTTAGTGGAGAAACAGCTTCTATGGTAATACAAAGAATTCACTGTCTCAGTGTGCAACAGAGGCCAGATGGCAGATGACTTGACAGTATAAGTGTGACCACGCTTAAATGTTTTGCTAAAGCACATTAGCCACGCCTTTGACGCCAAACAGGGGCAGCTTATTATCAGTGTAATTAATGCATGGTCATTTCATACGGGCTATGTAGCTTGTTAAGAGTAATTTTCTTGTATTGGAATGGAGGAAATAACTGAGTGTCTGATGAATTGACTAATGTTTACATGCTTACACCATACGATTCAGTGGAAATGTACTGTAAGCATGTTTTGGATGTATCGGTTAAGCACAACAGATCTATGCTGAGGATTTACCATTCTCTCATGCTTCAATAAGGACACCTTGTACTAGTTATTCTGAGAAAAATATGCTCCATGGCAACACTTCCTCAGAAAGTCAGTTCTACCTAATGCCATTTATAGCATAGCAAAGACGCGAAGGTCTGATAAAAGAAGTTGCTCATGGAGCATAGAAAAAGTGAATACGCGCATGTCTGGTTTTTAAAAATATTATATGTTGGCTATAACAAAAAAATGTCTATAGGCCAACATTTGAACATGGCTGTCACCCTTCATAATGAAAATCATAAAGCTTCCATGGTAAAAAAAAAAAAAATTAATTATATTTTATGATTAATGCAAATAGAGTATTCTAGTATGTACTACTGTACATAAAAAGGAAATGTATCTTGACATGTACCAATCTGATTTTGTATTTTGAAAATGTATTTGAAAGCATATTGCAGTGGAAGAGTAGAAGTGTTGTTTTCGCTTTCATTGGATCTCAGTGCCAGCTGGCGGTCTATACCGGTAGTGAGACTTATTGATGAGGACTCTGTCTGTTTATGTCACTGCCGCTGACGACCTCGGTACTGACACAGGAAATGATCAATACCGCTAAGAGATGTAATGTGGGGGGGGGGGG
>NC_045748.1:6079757-6080856 GCF_008692095.1 Etheostoma spectabile | reverse complement strand
GGGGAGTGGAGGCTGAGAGGAAAATGGCAAGTGAGATACTCAACAGGAAGCTACAGTATTCCTTGAAAAAAAATATATATACACACTTGATAGTGTGGCTGAGACTATGAAGCATTTTTCTTAGAAAACGCACAGAGGCTGGATTGTCTGCGTCTCTGTCCTCATGCGTTCCAGTGGAATTAAACCCGAAACCACATGTGACTGTGGCTGTTGCATAAAGTCTGCAGGCTCTAACAGCAGATCAGTGACCAACAAAGCAAGACCACCCGGGTCACAGGAAGTGACGCAGAGGTGAATCAATAGTGAATTGTGACCTCTAGTGTGGCCTCTCGTTAGACAAATAACTCATTCAGCCAGAAAGTGGATTTCCAGGTAATGTTCCTGGCAGTTGACATGGCTTTTTCCTCACATGGTCATTACACTGACTAGACTGGATGAGGGAATGGGGTTGAATCAACGTGGGGAAGTAACAGTAATGTTACAAAGCAAATAGCTTCCAGTGTACTTCCTGTGTCCAGATGGCAGCTCTCGGTGTGTAAAACAGTAGTTGAAACAGTTATTTGACCGCCGTGACACTGACAAATTCCAATTACTTGTCACGGCTTGTGTGTGTGTGTGTCTGTGTTATTTGCGATTATTTTCACATTTAAGAAGGAAATCATTAGTTGCAGCACGACAGCAAGTTGACACTGGTAAATGTTAAACTATGTCCTTTAAAGTGTTCTTTTCAGGCTAAGACGGGGTGAGTTGGGGTTTGTTAGTGACCTGTGGCGTTTTACCTGTTCGTGGTGTGGCGTCCCACAAGACGAGCAGGCAGAGTCGATGCTGGACTGGCTGGTGAGAGTCGGCAAGGATTTGTTTTTTATACAAAACTCGGGGTATTCTGAGAAAAACCTGTCGTATCCACCTGGAAAAGAAACATCATGATCAAATACAAAGGCATCTTAAAATATCACAATAGAAATAATATTATAGGAAAACATGACGGATTCAATCCCTACTGGGGCAGCTGGATTGTAGGATCCTCCAGGAACATTACAGAAATAGGGATTTTGTGTGTGTGTGTGTGTGTGTGTGTGTGTGTGTGTGTGTGTGTGTG
>NC_045748.1:6075928-6079747 GCF_008692095.1 Etheostoma spectabile | reverse complement strand
GTGTGTGTGTGTGTGTGTGTGTGTGTGTGTGTGTGTGTGTGTGTGTGGAGGGGTTATATGCATAAAAGATTACGGAAGCATCAAACATCTGGATTTACACCTCTGCATTCAGTGAGCCTGACATTAGGACAATTAAACCGACCCCTGACCTACTCTGTCCTGTGACTACTACGTAGATTTGAAAACAATGTCATATTCCCTTTGCTTTTTTTTTTTTTATACATCTGCAGTTGTGACCGCTGCTCCCTGCACCTCAGGGATCACATCAGATTAACCGTGAAATGTCATCTTTATAAGCTACACGCATACACTCCTGTGCTTCGAGGCGTCTTCGCCATTAGGATGCACAAACAAAACAAATGCGCCACAGCTTGCAGCAGCTTTGCCTTTTCAAATTCCCTGCAATCTAAATATAGTCTGGTGAAATAAATCAAGATGGATTTCAGGTTTTTACAGCTTCCCATCATCGATTCACCCGAAGCAGACTGTTTCTGAAAGGATGATGTGCAAGTCCCTCTGGTTTGTGGCTTCTGCGCACCAGCATTACCTCATTCACTCAGATCACAACCATTGGTCTGTGAGTGAATGTGTGCAGCTGTGAGTGACTGAGTGAGTGTGCGCAGTAAAAAAAAATTACACCAGTGCACGAAAATAAAGTAGGCCCGATAGGAATTACACTCACAATATTTCAATATCTGGTTTGTAGTGTATTGAGCAGCTACAACATTCAGTACATTTGTGGTTGCAATAAAATAATATTGAATACATTGGTTGAACATTTTAATTAGAAATGCCCCAGATAGGCTGGTGGCATATCTATTGAAATTAAGACTATTCATGAAATCTGAAGCTATTAGTAGCTCTAAATTCCTCATTAAAATTATTAATTAACATTGTGATTTGCAAAAACATCATACAAATTTATCATTATTGTTTTTGTAGGATTCATATTTTTTGTTACTTATACAAAAGACTTATTCAAGACAATGTGTAACTTGTATTTGGAAATATTAGAAATGAGGCTGAATTGAAATCAATATTTGTGTTATAAATAAAACTTGTATTATAATAATGTGTATATTTTTTTACCACCCTATATTAAAAAGGTCAAATCCCAGAATAACCACCACTCATCGGTAACATTGAATGAAATGCTTCAATTGACCGTTTTGAAGGGGGACTTCTGAATACAAGGACCGTAGGCTACTGGTGCTGCTGGTCTATTTTTATCATACTTAACGTTACACGGTGCAGCTGACCCCATTGAAAACGGAGCGGTGCAATGAAGCACATTTACCTTTGAGCAGGTATATCTGAGTGCCGGGGGAGTAACTGCACACCGCGTTGAGCACTAGAGTCAGCGTGCTGTCCTCCTTCACCGCCTCGGAGTCCGGCGTTCTCTCGTCGTACAGCACCACGGCGGAGTACATCCCGAAGCGGAGGCGGCTCCGGACCTCCTCGTCCCCGGCCAGTATCTGGTCCAGGCTGAGCACGGAGCCCTTTGTCCGGCGGCGGACGATGGTGTAGCAGCGGGCGTTGACGGCCCCGCGGATGTGCCCCGCGTTGAAGGCGAGGAAGGAGCGGCAGTCCAGCAGCAGGCACTTGGCGTTGTCGTCCTTTAAGAACCGCTTCACCACGGGACAGTCCATCTCGCCCAGGTCCTCCATCGCGCGTTGTTTCAGGCTGTGTGGTGGGCTTCGCTGTCGGTTATCTCCTCTGTCCGTCCGTCGGTCTCGCTGTGCCCACACCGCCCTGCGAACGTTGGCTCCTTTGCGCTTCTGTTCTCTTCTACTATCCCCGCATTGTAACCGCACTGCTCTTCACACTCATTCCGTTCTCCTCTTTCTCTCTCTCTCCTCTCCCTCTCCGAATGTTGTTGCTTCTCAGGATTGTTTCTCTTTTTTTTTTTTGTGAATGGGTGCATCGCGTCACGGCGGAAGTGACGTCAACCAATAGCAGCCAATCCCAAAGCGTCCAGTTTCCCGTCCCCCCTTTTCCTCCTCTGCCGTTCATTCATTAAAAAAAAAAAAGACAGACATCAATGAAACGAGAGGCGATGGGGAAGGACATAAGACCCCATGGGGCGTACAGTGGTACTCGCCATGCCTTAATCAGCCCATGGCCACATTTGGATGATAGTTATGATGAAATAAAAATATAATAAAAACAAACGTAGGCCTACTTGTACATGGGCTACTGATATCCCTGAGAATGAAAACACAATTCTGCAGCTAGACTATGTGGAGCCGTTTAGCCTATTGTATGGTTTTTGTTTGTTTTTGATTTGTTTGAAGCCACACATTCAGTCTCGCTGCTCTCATTAAACCGTCCACCATAGCCAGCAAAATAAACTCATAAACCCAGTTCCCTGAAATAAACATTTTGGGCATTATGAAAAAAAAGATCCCAGAATTAAATTAATGTGGACTTATGAAATAGCAATTAAATAAAAATGGTATTGAGTGTTAATTAAAATGTATTTGATTTTATTTTAATGTAAAATTCAGAACTAGTTTACCTTATTGATAATGTCTGGTTTTGGCATAATGTGCTGATAAATATAAATATCTGCAGTTGTTTTTTTTATGTTCTTACGTGCGCATATAAAACGTTTCTGTGTGCACGTATTCATCTGAGTGTGCATCTGTGTGTGGGTGTGTAATCCTACAAGAGGAAACGCAGTTTGCATCTTCCATCACACAGCCTTGGTTAGCACGCCTAGGTATTTGCATGTTGATCCCATTTCCATGGTTACGAGAGAGAGAGAGAGCAGCACGGCAGCAGATGAGAGGAGGAAGAACCCAGACACCCTCACGGGTAGACACTCCAGCTGAAAGAAACAGACAGATACACATTTCCATACTGTACATGGGCATACAGATTTGTGTTGTTTTTTTTGTTCACAGGCCTTACTACTGTGTGTTAGATTTATTTTTAATTAATAATTCAACAATATGTAACTAATGTTATACAAGGATGATCTAAGACAGCAATGTTGAAATTACACTTAGCATCCATAACTCCTGAAATTCTTGTTCATAATGTCATGGTTCCTGTCTGACATAGTGAAAGAAAAGAGACTGTCGAGACCCAACAGTAGGCAAAAACCAAAACCTCAAAAGAGGAAATGTAGCATGATTAAAAGGCCAGAGGTACAGGGATAAAATGATGTAGGCATGTCTATAAAAAAGGAAGCAGTCACATTTTGTATTATATGACAAAGTTTCAGTTTCTGTATTTCATATTTTTTGGATTTTCATAGGATACATATTATCTGAAGTTACTAGCCATGAGAGTATGTTGTTCCAACACATGCAGACACAGTATCTGTCCTCAGTTTCAAAGGCTACAGCAATTTAGTGTTGGACTTCCGTAAAGTTGCAAGTGACAGATTAAAAAAGCATTATCATAAATGATGCAGCAAAAGTCCAGATTTCCTGAATTTTAGTTCCGTGCGGGTCAAACTGCAAAAACACGGAATCCTACATTTCCCACAAAACAACTCAATATAATCTTTCATTTGATCTTCCCTGGCACATCTTTCAAGCTTGACGTTTGTTGCAATGCAGCGTTTTCCTGTATACATTTGTAGACTCAAACGATACCACTTGAATTATTATTAATTATTATTATAATACTTAATTATTATTATTATTATCATCAGACATGACAAAGCCCTTTGTGCCCTCTATGGAAATCTGGAACATCTGCCTTTGTTGTTTGTCATTCACATGCCTCTAGATAAGGTTTTGTACAATATATCCACATTTTAACTCAAGTGTTAAAAGCGACTCCATGCAGAAAATGTTGTATGATATA
>NC_045748.1:6069964-6075918 GCF_008692095.1 Etheostoma spectabile | reverse complement strand
ATATATATATATATATATATATATATTCGGTGTGCATCGAAATGTGTGTATCAAGCTGGCTGCCCGTTAAGAGTTAACAGAAGCACTGCAGCAAAACTAAATCATGAATGAAAGGACCTTGAATGTTAAGACGAGAAGAGGTACGCGGTAAGATGGAAGACAGCAGGGATGAAGTGGAGGAAGAGATGAAGGATGTCAACAAGAGAGAGGGAGGAGGGAAGGTGAGGGATGGATGCATGACTGAGCAAGGAAAAAGAGGTGATTACTTGAGTTGGATTGCAGCCTCTAGTGTCCCATATAAACACACACACACGCACACGCACACGCACACGCACACGCACACACACACCACGCCGCATTACTATCAACCCAAAACAATGTCTTCATGCAGGCGGGGTGGTGCTGCTGCCGTAGCAACAAGGGAGAGGTGTGGGAGGGCGGAGACAGCAAAGGGGACTGCGAGGGGATTGGCTGGAGAGAGACTGATGCACTGATGTCATCCCTCTCCCACTGCTCTTCCCTGTCCATCCATTCATTCCCTCATATCCCTCGCCCCCATGCCGTCATCCGTCAATAAAGTGGACGAGTGAGAGAGAGAGAGAGAGAGAGAGAGAGAGAGAGAGAGAGAAGGAGGGAGGGAGGGAGGACATTTTGTATATGAGCTTTGCATACGTCATCGTTGCTAAATGTCTCTTGTACTCCTTTTTTACTCCTTGTCTCTCTAATCGTGCACTTGGACTCTTTTTTTTTTACATTCATCATTCTCTCTCTGAATGTTGATAATTTTTCTCACAGGCACAGTGCATATCACAGTAATACAGCTTTTTTGCAAAGGGAGTGGAGTGTAGTCCCTACACATGTTACATGGGCCCTTCAATAACATGTAATCCTACAGAGCAATAATAAAAAGAGAACGTTTGGGGAGTAAAGATAATAAGAATTGCATACAGTGGAACATTGTCATGCAAAGGGTCAGGTAGTAATTAAAAATATGCAACGCAGAAGCATAATGTACAATACATGCCAAGATATCCTGACACACATGAGAATGGTATCAATCCTTTCGGGAACAAAGTGAATAGGCGTATCTCAACGTGTCAAACTATCCCTTTGAATGAGCTCTAGTCTAGATGAAAAGTACGTAATGTAGCTGTATGATATATGTAATAAACAGTAGTCATTAATGACGCAATGAGCTGCTGTTGTGTTAGAATGGAAATCCTGCATACATTGAGAACAAATAAAGTCCACAAGGCAGGATCATCAAAACACCAACACACCATAAAAAAAACAACACACACTCCGACTTGTACGAGTGTGTGTGTGTGTGTAATTCATGTGTGTACGTTCTAGAGCTGCCCCACTCTCTAATCCCATAATCCAGTGGTTAAGCCTTGACTGAGTGCTGCAACATTTTCATGAATGAGTTTGTGCCGTATGTCATGTGTCTGTGTGAGTGTGTCGAGAGAGGCAGGGAGAGAGGGGCGAAGGAGTGACAGTTATGTGTGTGAAAGAGGAACAAAGGAATGAACATACGAGAAAAACAATGAGAGAGAGATTCTGTTCCGTTGTTTCTATGATTTTCTTCTTTTTGTTTTTAAATTTATATATTTTTAGTTTACTCAATGAATTGTATGTAAGTATTTTTTTCCAATAAAGCTATTTGAATAAGAATTTTGCTCTTAAGGAGAGGGGTGGGGGACTGAATAGAAAAAAGGGAGAGTGAGAAAGAGGGCGAAGGATAGAGGCACGGGGAGTTGAGCAGCGGAAGTGAAGGGCATGGTGGGGGTTGTTACTCTGTTTGGAGCAGATCCATATTTTTACCATATCCATAATTCTAGTGGCTGACCTTTATAACCTTTTCACTGGGACAACCAAATCCTAAAGAGGTTTTTCAGCCCCCTCTTTTGAAATAAAAACAGTAACAAACCACATTTTGTCAGTGCTATTGTGCATCCTGGTCAAGTGCATCAAAAGGACAGACTCTTAGACCATGCTGTGTTCTGTCTCTGTTTTTACTCTTTAGGAAAAGGACACATAATGGAAAAATGCTGGTTTTCTCTCTACAGTACAATAATTGTGAGTAAATTATTGTTGTTGTGCTGTTCGGGTAAGTGGGAAAAACGTTATTCTGAGAAGTGAGTGAAATTTCCCTTAAGAACTACACTGACTATTTGTAGGCACACGGTACCCTTTAGTAGTTCCCAACCCTTTGGCTTGTAAACCCTTAAAAGAAAGTAGTGTCTACAGTACTTGTGTGCCCTGTGTCAGATTTTGGAAAACAAACATTAAACAGAATTGAAATAAGTTTTGATATTTGTGTAAACCTGAATTTATGTAATACACACGATGCCAATGCTTTGGGAAATGTTTGTTGGGTTGGAATGTTTATCCAGAGCCGTTTGTGGAGACTCTGTGGGTTAATGAGTAATAAAACAGGTCACCAGCTGCTTAACCTCATTTCAATGGACCAACTTACTGAACACACACACACACACACACACACACACACACACACACACACACAACACACACACCACAACCCACACACACACACACACACACACACACACACACACACACACACACACACACACACACACACAGGTCATGCACTGAATCCCTTTTGTCTGGACCTCACTGCTAACCTAGTGCACCGAGGTGCAGACATCGGTCGGCACACACACACACACACACACACACACACACGCCTAATTGCCTATTTACCCCAACTGGTTATTGTGAATGGGAATTGTGAGTTTCTCATTTGATCATTGTGTTGCCTACCTCCTCCTCAGCCTTAAATGCAAACGCTGCGCTATTTGATAATCTCTAATTTTTGACCTGGCTTCACTTCATGTTTTCTACCAAATTTAATTAGGACAGTCAAAACGGAACACATTTACAATGAGGACCTGGCAAGAAGCAGAAGTTGTTGTGATTTCAAATTGGTTGATTTATGAGGACTATGGCTAACAGCTCCTCAGATCCCTGCAGGGTAAATCCAGACATCTAGCTAGACTATCTGTCCAATCTCAGTTTTCTGTTCTACAACTAAAACAACTTTTGAACGTAAACATGTTCCACCAAAACAAGTTCCTTCCCGAGGCTATTTTGCAGCAGCCCCATGGCTCTGTCTGGTGCTTAGTGCCACCAATTATGATTGGTTTAAAGCAATGCCAATAAACCAGAGCACATTTTTCTTCCCATCCCAGAATGCTGTGTGGACTAGCCAGATCTTCCTCTGCAGCGCTGTGGAAGAAGGTCTGGCGTTGCGAGACTAGGGTAGAGAGTGGTATCAATCTTCTCATCTATCTCTCACTCTCAGTGTGGAAGCAAATACATGTGTTTCCTAAAATCCAGTCCAACTATTCTTTTAACGTAAATGTCAAACTCTGCCTTGGTGTTAGCGCCACATGCTAAGCTTCCAGCACTATGAGGAACACGCAGCCATACTTTCAATGTTCAAAGAAAACAATTCAATTTAACAGAAAATGTACATTACATAAAGCACGCCTTTGCTTGTCATGGAGAATTGCTTTTACAGTGGCATTACATATTCAACCCAAATTGCAGCAAATAAACCAAAAAATAAAAGTGACATTACCGTGTGTATAATCTTTTTTTTTCTTCTTCTGGCTCTCTCTAGTTCTATCTCACACACTCACAAAAAACACGTATTCACCATTCAAATCCCTGTGAGTGTTTTGAATAGTCAAATTAGCACAGGATGAAACGATGAGATCCTATTCAAACCTATTCATGTTTTACTCAAACATCTATAAGACGGGCAACTGTGCAGCCAAACATTCCTGTTACACCTGCAATGTTCAGACTGTGTTTTCAAACTGAGAAGTTAATACAACTATTGTTTAGGTAAATGAGAATAGAAGAGGTTATGATCCTGGAGGGAGCTGAGGTTTTCTAAAGTACCTTCCTGTAATAAATATTGTCTCACAGCTTGAGCATAAGTCCAGACTGCTTGTTTTTCTATGGTGCAGTCTGGGTAATGTCCACAGCCTGGTGCAGAGGGGTTTAAGAGACAGCGGCCATACGAAAGACAAAAGTGAAGGTACAAGCAGACATCGTATTTAGATGATGGGATGACATGAAACAGTTTCCAGCAGAGTTTTGTATCACTTACGCTAATGTTCAAGTTGTTATGGCCTGGTCACACCAGACATACATGACAGATAGTGACTACTCACAGGGCTAGTTGGTAAAAACCTATTGCTAGCAAGCTAACCGCTGACACACTAGCCAGCTAGGAATAGGCTAATGCAATAATTTTCTCTGTAGGCCTACAGGGCGTTTAGTCTTTTGTTCTCTGGTATGTTGTACATCATTTCATTCAATACATGTTACTGGAGAAAGATAAAAGCTCTCTGAGCTAGCCTGCTTGCTAACTGCCCGTTATCAAGCTTCTTAGCTCAGTTGCTAATGGGAGAAAAGGTTTACAGTCTAGTCATGTAAGTCCTAGTCAAATCTGTAACTCTCAAATCCTTCCTCATTTGTAATGCAGTTTATACTCAGAGAGACAAGGTTAAATGAAAGTAGATGATGCAACATCTCCATTTTGGACTCTCCAGCTCTCTGTTCTCCCATGGACATTTAACTGTACCTGTAAATGTGAGAATAATGTAAAAATAATAGTTGCAGTCCAAAGTTTGTAGTTACTGAATTTGTTTTCATTTAAGGCTAACGCTAAAAAACATACCCTATACCCTTTATTTTAATATTTCATTTAAAAAATAGTACATTGGAAATGAACAAACAAGGTAGTAACACAAAAAAATTACAGTACACACAAAATATAATATAACACACGATATAATAAACACAAAAAGTTGTATCTGTCAGTATAATCCAGTACTCTCAAGGTGTATGTGCGCACATGTAGCCTTTATGTAAAAAATGTGTCCGGGGCAAATATGTAAAATGAAAAAATATATTTTGATACTTTTTTGCTATTTGGTGACAACTACTAACCATTAATGACCTCTTCTTAAACCACAGTAAAAAAAATTCCCTTTAAAAAAAGAAAGAAAAAGGGATTCATATTATTTGCATCAGCGGCCCAGCTTCTCTCGCTGACGTTTGAATGAATGACTGAATGAAGACAGCGAGGAGGATTATCTTCAAGTCAAAAGCAGGCAGGGCTAAAGCACAATGTGTGTGTGCGAGTGTGTTTGTCTGTCATGTGGCAGTCTGAACAGAACGGACACGGGGATTAAAGACAGGAAACAGACTGCTGTTAAAACCCCTTTCCACCTCTGTACACAAACACTCCTATGTGTCTTTCTCCTGCAGTTTGTTAGCAAAACGTACATTTCATTTTTGCATCTGATGCTAAAACTGTATATTTTACTGCTGCTAGCATGAACCAAGACACACAACCTGGCACCGCACTATCTCCCCTCATCTCTTGTGGCAGAGGTGCGTCAGACTTGACACACAAGTTGACGTCATCAATCATGTTTCAGTTTGAGAAACGGTGACGGCGCCACAGCTGTGGTTACTCGGGCAACGAGCAGGGTAAATATGACTGGCGATGACAGACACACGTGCGGACACACACATAGAGACAAGCACATAATCTCAAAGCACACAGGCATATGTACAGAAAAACAAACCCTGCTGTAGTCATGTTGACCTGTGTCTCATACTTTTCTGTTAAAATTTTTCCAGAGACAACTTGAAGGGCAGCTGACCAGTGATGGAGGGTACATGGGGAGGAGGGGGGAGGAGGGAAAGACAGGAGATGAATGGGGGAGGGACAAGAGGAAGCAGAGTGTCCTTGTTAATGTGACACGGTCATATTTAAGTGATTGCATTTCCTCTGTGTGAGTCTGTGTGTGTTTGTGTATGAGTGTACAGCCATGAGTCAATTGCCCAATTGCTTGACAGCCAACATGACTTCAGTTACACGACACACAACTTAAACATCCCCCCCC
>NC_045748.1:6057631-6069954 GCF_008692095.1 Etheostoma spectabile | reverse complement strand
CCTCTGTACCCGCTAGAGGCTCAAACTAAAACTCAGGACTCAAGGTGTTAACACAATCTGACTGCAAGAGTAGGCCTGCAACGCAACTGAATCCTATTATGTCCTGTGTGTTATAATATTTGACAAGCTTCTCTCTTCCTGTGTGCTTCCTGCTCACATGCTGTATGAATGTGCAGCAGAGAAGATCAAGATGTAAGATGTTACTAAACCTTCCCTTAAACCTGGCGGAACCTCATGGAGGAGCTTGAACCAAACAACCATTCACTTGCTTTTGCTCAGTGGGTTGAATGTCTTGCTTCTTACCAAAATGACTTGTATAAGTTACTATATTTGCCATTTTAACTTCTGTCTCTAGCTTACATAACCCTCACATATATGGCAACAAGTTAGAATTTACTTATCTTTAGTCAGTTTTGAAATTAAACTATCTGGATCAGGAATGTGCACAGACATTTGGAGGGGCTATTGCTCCAACCTGGAAAAAAGGCAACCCAGCTGGAGCTGACATATGGTGGCAACATTTTTACACAAGATTGGAGGATATGGCAATTTAATTTAATGTGACTTTACTAATGATGGGCTTATCTTATTGATGCAGCCACAACAGCAAAAAAAAGCCAAAAAAAAGGACAAGTTTATTCAGGCTCTGTCTCCAGAGGGGCAGTTCAGCTAATCGGGGCAAACAGGCTGTTGCCCAGGCAACAATAGCCCGTAGCTGTGAACGTCCTGATCTTGATGTTTTTTTAAATATTTTTAAGAAAATCTAGAAGAATTGGGGATCTGCACCTGCATCTGTTTTGCCATCGACCAGGTGGATCTAGTAGCACTAGTGGTTGGGAAACAGCACCGGACCGATAAAATTAAAACGCTCCATTAAAATTAATTAATTCCAGTAGAAACCAGAAGACCTGCAATAACATTTCTCTAATGGATTTCTTTATCAAATTACAGGGAAACATTGTCTGAAGGCAAAAACCCATTGTTGTGTAATGTTTCCTAAAGGAAAACCGACTCCTAGTCATGTGTGAACCTGCAAAAAATAGAACTAACCTGCCAGCTGATGTCCACACACACACACAGCGTGGATCAACACTTCTCATAGTTATACTGAAGATTTGCACATAAGCGAACATAAACTATTTGAACTCACTTCAAAAATGTAGCCATATATTGGCAAAAAGATGGGTATTTTAGCATGCTGATGCTACATAATGCTTTGAGAGGTTTTAATGGAGGTTTTTTGAAAGTGGGTCTTTTTTTAGCTGCTCACTGAGTAAGAGCAATGACATTTCCAGCCTACAAGCAGTGGAGACATAGAATAGACAGGTTGGAGATACAACAAAAGTTTCAAATATGAATACTGCTTTTGTTTACATTTGATTGACTTGTTTATACGGTGACATCAGATACAGTTCACTTACTTAAAGCGTTTTGTTCACTTATTCAGTAATTTGATTACCTAGGAATAGTGTGATTATTAAACAGCACACCCTATCCAAATAGAACATGTTGTTTATTCTAACTTGAGCAATGAGTATCTCAAACTATTTATATAGAAAATGCACAAAGTTGAATCGTACGAGGTGGGTAGGGAATTGGGTTCGAATCCATGGAACGATAAAGATACTGAGAAGAAGGCGGAGGCGAGAGACTCTGAGGCAAGCATGTTTATTTTTACATCTCAGCGCCCTTCTGCCTTCTCCAGGATAAAAAAAATACTCCCACAAATCAACTGAGAAGACTAAGGAAACAACGCTATATGACAACGCTACAAGCAATTATTTTATTGCCATGTTATTAATTGGAAGATGTAACTTGATGGCATCTTCAAACGGTTTATAATAAATAATTGCTCTTTCTTTTGCTAGGGATGTTTTTTGCCTTCTTCTGCAGATGTATTGCTTTATTTTTCTGTTTTATGTGGTTGTATGTGTGTATATATATATATATATATACATATATATATATGTATATACACACATACACACAGTATATACATATATACAGTATATACATATATACTGTATATTTGTAAATATAAATACATACACATATATATATATATATATATAAAGGTTCATGTTTCTGTATGTACTATATACTTTTATATTATTACATTTTTAATGTAGAAATAAATAAATATTGTATGCAGGGGTTATAAGATGTGGACATAGATGGATTAATAACTACTTGCTGTGTAAGAGCCTACTGTATATGCCGAGTCAACTGTTCCTCACTACATGAAGGTCAAATTGCTCTCTGCTGTCAGAAAATCACATTCTCATTCAGCGTAATCTAATTGCACACCGTCTTCTTTTCTGCTATACTAACTTCCAATCTGACCACTAAATATCATCATGTTTCGGATGTGAGGGTCAAGTCACATTTACTGGACCTCTCAGCAAATCTCATTGTGTTTTGGCTGATATGACATGATATTTTGCTCTTTTAAAGCATTATCCACATTGATTTTGCCATGGATACCCATTGTCTGTTTATGCTGCAAGCAATGCTGCCCATGCCCTTTGCTTTAACATGATGTCTATAAATAGCCAGCCTTTCAAGAGCAACTTTTGGACAATTTTTAGAGTTGGGCTGTCAGACACAGGAACTGAACTTATTGAGGGTGGCCCAAATTCTGGGAAACGATAGCGAGTTATCTTTATTTTTTTTGGACACTCTCCATATCCCATATGTCCCACTAACCAGCTTTCATTCTATCTGCAGGGGAAATGCCTCTTTCGTCAAAATGTTTCCCATGAATAATGCCTTCAGCCTGTCACGCATTTGCTTCAACATTGTTTTTTAATGGCACTGAAACTTGTGGTTGCCTGTGGTTACTGCTGGGAATGTTAGCCATCTCCATTGAACTTGAATTTCACCTTGTTTATCACGTTCAGGAAGACACTATGTGGGCAGTATTTTAATACTTATTTCCTTCTTCAAAGCCTGAAACCATCCAAACCCCAGGAGCAAGTTATCACTGGAAAGTACTGGAACTCACAGTCCAACTCCTACTTATTCGACTAGCAGTAGCCAAACACTAAGCCCATTCTTCAATTTCTATGGAAATGTGTTTTTCTTTTTGAGAGTTTTGCTGTTACTACTCATGTTCTAACTGCTGTAACTGTGCAAAGACAAGCATCTCCTCCTACACTCCCACTGGGATATGTTCTGAGGGGGTAAACACAGCACGGAGAACACAGTGATGTACAGTAGCAGTGAATTAAGACAACAAGAGTGAGGGCTGAATGTAAGTGAGAAAAAGGGGGTTTTATGTGTTCATTGGAGAACCAATTTTAGCTATAATTGAACCCATGTTTCAACAGTTAATCCCCATCCTATACTCCATGAATGCTTTCCGTTTTACACTTCACACATGCCTTCAGATTACATGTCTTGATGTACAGGACAAGCAATGTAGAATCAACACTTACAATAATATATATTCAGAATTAAAAAATGTAATTATCAGAAAACTAAAGTGTGTGTGCCTCCGTCAACCAGTCAAGTTGCAGTCTGTCCTGACTCCAATCAGACATTTGTGTGAAATGTTGTCATACTTAGGATTTTAATTCTTGTCACAGTGACCTTTGACCACCAAAATGTAATCAATTGATCCTTGAGTTCATGTGGACATGTGTGACAAATTTGAAGACATTCCCTCCAGGGGTCCTGAGACAACGTGTTCAAAAGAATGGCACGGACGGAGGGACAACCTAAAAACATAATGCTGCCGCCGGCGCTGAGGCATACCAACAGTGGACAGTTACATATTTTTCTGAATTGTAAAGTGCATCCTAGTATTGTAAATAGGACTATTTATATTATTATGACTAGTGAGTTTGACGTTCTTAAGAGTGACACATTTCTTTGCAATTTAGCCACCTACACTGCTCAGGTTATTATTACAGTGCGCTTATATAATCCCATGTCTCCATTGTGCTCATTCCCACAATCTACCAATATACTCACTCCTCTCTGCTGAGTGTACCTTTATTAACTGTGCCCTTTGATTCAATCATCTGTTCTATCAGCATGCTTCTTTAGCGATGCAACCGTTTTATGGATGGATCATAAGCTATATAGAGTCAAGTATGTCTGGAATAATATAAGCACATATCTGCGAGCTAGTTGAGACAGACTTGCATTGCCTGCAACACTCACAGACACGATACCATTTTTTTGCAGTGACGTATTTGTAATTCGCTATGTAAAACAGGCCAAAGTATTTACTGTAAGTTTGGCATGCTTTGATCATTCTGCTGATATGTTCTGCCATGCCAGCTGCCCCTGAAATCTCAGCTACCACTACTGCTAGTACGTCATAAGCCATACCTCCCCAGTACCCTGGGGAAAACCTATTATCATCACTCCCCAAATCGGCTGTAAGGAGCGACGGGATCAGAGTGTATAGCCAAATATTGGCTCTACATACAGTATTCTGCATCCATATAAATATCCATTCCACATTAGTTGGCTGACTAAAATTCGAAAAGCTTAAACGATTGCAGTAAACTCAGGAGGATGACCTGAGTTGACCCGTTTCTAAACTCTGCAATTCTATAAGATAACTTTGTACATGAAATAATGTGTGATTGTGTGATTGTATCACCTGAAATATTCAGCTTGAATACTGAATAAACAGCTAAGTTCACTATGGGTAAATCATGGCCAGGAGTGAAAAAGGAACTATTACAAAAGGTGGCCTGACCTCTTAATTCAAACTGTGTGAGCACGGCTAAAGCTGTGGAAGAAACAGGACCGCTATTGTGGTCTCTTTATCTGAGCGTGTCGGGAAGCCAGCTTTCCTAACAGCTGTGGATAAACATACTTTTAACAGAGCTCTCTAACACCAAATGGCACAGATTGAGGCTAAGAATGCAGTCTGGACGCTGCCCTGATTTGACCAAGATTTATGATATTTTCAAGCAATTTAATTCAGGGAGTGGAAGTTCCCAGAATAGTCAGTTCCCAAATGTTGGGTTGAGTTTCGATCAAATATTTTTGATACTGGTGTCACTATGACAAGTGATTTTTGCATTGATGCCATTTTTTTAGATTACCTTAATTTTCTTCGGCAGAAAAATACAAGTCTTGACGTTTTCACAAAATAATAAAAGTGACAAAAGTTTGATTTAAACCCAGAACAATCGGATCAAGCAATAAGTAACAATACCCGTCTGGTAGAATTACATAGCCACCTATCTACAAACAGGAGGTAGTTTGATATTTAAATTGGAAAGGCAGGGGATACATTCCCCTTTACAACCCAATCTCAAACAGTGTGCAGTTTGGATATTTCCTTTGATGCTACCAAAGATGTAAATCTTTCATTTATATATAAAAAAAAAAAAGGTAAATCATTTCCTAAAACAGCTGAGCACTGCAATTTTTAGCAAACGTTACTCAAATGTTTACATAGAGTAAATAGTGCATTTGTCAGGGACTATTTTCAGAGGCAGATTAACACACATCTGGTTGGCTGGTAAGTAGTTCCAGCTTCAGGAGAGTGTAGGATTCACTTAAAATAAACTACTGTGCCAATGTCCATGGTAATGAAGGAACATGTCACCCAGTGCAACAGTGTGTCTCACCGATATGTATGTGAATGGTATGTGTAATAGTTTTTGGACACAATGGAGCAAGACAAAGAGAAATAAGATATATCAGGCTTTGAATTCACAGTTGTTGGTTTGGTTCTTTTGCTAACAATAAGAAAAATGTATTGCCTTAGACAGCCTTATTTGTTAATGCCTAGTCTTTATTGTAACTAACAATGAAAACATGTTGTAATGTAATCAAATATAATGACAATGAGCAGCTGGACATATTAATAGCCATTAGTGACTTCAGCATAAAAATACAGTTGTTAAATGTTGACTTTTCATTAAACTTTGCCTCTCCCAGACAACTTTGTTTTTTCTCTCCTCTCCTCTGACCTCTCCTCTCATCCCTCTGATTTCCCCCTCCCATTTCACCTCCTCTTCTTCCTCCCAAGTGCACCGGAGACAGAGCCATTACCCGGCAGCTAAAAACCGGTCAAGTGTTGTTTCGTGATGTAATGAAATGAATGACTGCAGTCCCAAAGAGAGGAGGGGGGAGAGATGGAAAGGAGCGTCATGAGAGACAGAAGAGGAGGACGAGTGATTGAAAGTGTCTAAAAGACAGTGTATGTCAATTAGAGAGTGAGGAGGGAGTTTGGAGTGGGATGCCTTTACTCAATTCTACTCCCAAGAACTCATGCGACTCTCGTGTTTCCTAACCATCTCTCGCATTACAATTGCAACATCATGGAACAAGACATGACTGTAATTCGTGAATTTATAATAAGAGTCACAAGAGGATGACAGCTAGTCCGGAAATAGTCTGAATGGTTAGTAAGCTGGCACGTCATTTGTGTGTCAGAAGCATCTAGGTCAAGATTGTGTTCATGCTAACGCATTTAAAAGGACTAAAAGCAGAAGTTACATTTAGTTTTACTTGACCTACATTATTTCTGTGGGTTTATTGTTTGTAATTAAAGCATTTGAGTAGTTATAATAATAATGTTATATATTCTGGATCAAGAACACTAGAGATTATTGTTTGTATTGTTTTACAGTGGCTCACCATCTACTCACCTTTTTAGAGGATTGTGGAGAGATTTATAGTATTTTAAATAGGAAACTAAAAATGAAATGACATGATATCAAAAGTTATTTCTAAGCCTGCTTGTGTTTGATTTAGTTTTTTTTTCCCTTTAAGCCATGCTAGCATCGTGGAAATAGTGATCCTCTGACTTTCCAATCGAGCGGCATCAAAATTTTGAATTAGTCCAATACTTTGGTTTATAAATAAATACTTGGACAAATAATGACTAATTCAAAAGGCTTAGCTGTACTTTATGTTTAGTGCTTATTAACTAATATTAGCATGCTTACATGCTTAACAAAGATGGCATTGTACATTGTACCTGCTAAACATCAACCAGTTAACATTATCAGTCATGCTGATTATGGAAGAAAAAGGTTCAAAGCATCACTGCCCTTCTTAATTAAAAAATAAATGTAGACCAGACTATATGAGTACGAAAGTCAACGTTCAATTTCAAATTCACAAAGGCTCTAACATGAAGGCATTCACTCTATGACTTCCATCAACTTCCTCAACAAGTCACAGGAAGTTCATTCATATTCTACAGACAACCTGAAACTCAACTGATGTTACAGTATGACCAGGAACTAGCTCACTACTTCTCAACTTCTGTCAGAGGCTCTCAAATCAAAAAATATACGTCCACTTGCTGCAACAAATGATTTTATACATATATTTGGCAGAGTGCTTTGCTCCAGAGCGCTCCCTGATGAATCTGAGCGGCAGCACTGAGTTCAGCAGCACCGGGAAGATAAATTAAACGGTGCTTGATGGCACCTCAGTGACTAATAGCTTTTTCTTCCTGCTTGTCTGGGCACAGACAAACACAGTAAGCAGCAAGGAGTGTGTGTACTTCATTGGCGGACACATGCTTGTGTGTTTATGTGAGTGTGTCTCTATGTGTATACAATGACAGCTCACTAAACCCGTTCCCAGGGTCTTTCAGCTCCAATTTTAGCTCCAAATTTTAGCTTATAGCCTGCAGTAATAATGCTAACATGATGTTAATTGCCAGGTCAAAGACCATGTTATGAACTAACCTTACTATTAGTGGGGTTACTGGTTACGTTGGAAAAAAAAGTCCCATTGAGCAAAGCAAAAGTTAGCATGTTAGCAAACACTCATTGTTTCAATGCAGATCTAATGTAGGATGCGTGTGTTTATAGTTCTGTACACTCTATTATCACCAGTTGACTTTAAGTCTACTGGGTCTATAAAAACAGTGCTGGGTGCATGTATCAGACACTGTTTGCAGAGACTATTATTTAGTTGTGTGTGGCAGGGGTAGGTGGTGGGCTTTTCCTGCCTTTACTTCCTGTTCCTGTTGTATACCCTATTAAAGGCCAACAGTCCACCGGGAGTGGACAGATAGGACAGTCATGTGGTAATTAGCTCCGCTCATTAAAACTGACCTCAGGCTTTGTTCTGCCATCTGGATACACTGTACTACCTCCTGTTAGACGTACGTGTCTGTGTGTGTGTGTGTGTGTGTGTGTGTGTGTGTGTGTGTGTGTGTGTGTGTGTGTGTCCATTCCAATATGATTTCCTTTTTCTCACATCCTGGATGGAAAATGAGTGACCTGTAGTGTACCGTTTATTTTTAATATCTTCCTATCTATTGATATGTCCATTCATACAACATGTTTTGTGTATAAATGTGGATGTATGAATAAAAGGATCCTGTGCAAAAACTTAACTTCACACATTCACAGACATTCTCACACACACACACACACACACACACACACACACACACACACACACACACACACACACACACACTCTAAAAAAAGTTGCATTTTGTCATGATCTACAAGCAAGAAAGAAAACCGCCGCTTCTGCTCATCACATTCTTGAAATTTATCAACATTACATTTGCGAGAGCAAATTCAGTAAAGCCATTGTTTGTGGCTGCGTGGTCAGCTGATTTTTAAATTATGTTTTAAAATGTGAAGGGGCAGACCACAAGGAGGCACACAGATAGTCCGTTTAGCCATCAGTAAACGAATTATCTGCATGATTTAGAACACAATCCGTTACAAACGTAAATTCCCAGGTTTACAGGGAGTTATGTGCCGTGATTACCAGTAACTGACATATCGCACCATCCTATAACACATCATCCTATACTATAACACCAATCGCTCTCGCCTGTTGTACAATGCTGTGAGAAGGACCGGTAGCTAACAGACACATGCAAAATGAGCAGTGAGTCATCCCACTCTGTTCACTAGAATCCCGTTTCTGCCCGATCTTGTGTGATGTGTGTTTGCAAGTGTGCGTGCGTGCGTGTGTGTGTGTGCGTGTGACGGAGAAACAGAGACAACGGCTGAGTGAGACAAGTAAGAAATATGCACAGTGTCTACAACAGAATTCACTGTGTATAGGAGGACATATAGTTGTCTGTGTAAGACAGCAGCAAAGAGAACACAGTAGGTTTATTGAGAAGCTCTCTGCAGGACAAAAGCATCTTTCTGAGACACATGCCTAGGACTGATTACAGAGATTGCAGGCAGCATTAACAGAACAGTTCACATTTCAGTTACACACCCCCGGCTGCATTCACACTGTAGCTGAACATGTTCCTGTTCAGATTGAACACATTCCCGCTGCTGAGAAAGGATTGCAAGTATACAAAATACAGCATTAATGTTGCTAGGCGTTTATTTCCGTAAATGGGGAAACTCATCTGTAACTGTATTAAGTTTTAAAAGGAAATTAAAGACCTAGCTTTTTAGAGTAATGTCATTTCCTTAGTTTGTAACTTTACATTATTTTGGTCCCTGCTGTGTATATTGTATTGTATTCTACTTTTGTATGTCTATGTTTTTCTAAACATTTTGTTTTATTGTTGTAATTATGAGTCTTGCAAATTTATATTTATTGCTGTTTATTTTTTTCAATTTAATCATTTTTTGTCCGTTTTAATTTTGCCATGTGAAGCACTTTGGGTTGGATGTTTGTATGAAGGATGCTATATGACAAGTCGAGTTAAGTTATTTCCTGTCTATTTCTATGCTATTTGATTTGATGACTTGAAGGGGGTTTACTGGAAAATAGTAATTTGTTATGTCTCATAAATAACGTTCAATCTTCTCTTTTAGATGCAATGTGGGGGAAAGTAATTATAGAACATGTAATAGTTTTATTTTAAACAAATAAACTACATTTTATTTTTTCTTATTCCTTGAATCTTCCCAACACACATTAGATCTATTTTGGGAGGTCCCGTCCCTTAAATTGGGAACCATATTTCACCTTTAAATTTGACAGAATACAGAAACTGAAGCAGCAACAAGAAATTACTCCAAATTTCTTTCTTTTTTTGTTTATTAAAAATATAGCACGTATGCTCATAAAAGAACAATGTGGCATGATAGTGAGATGTTATAGTAACATTACATGAAGTTAGACACTGTCTAGTATGTCAAATCAGAAAAAGACTTAACAATTACAGCGTTTTAAATGACTATGGAAGAAAAATGCAAACTTACACACTATGTAATATAATATAACAAAAGTGATTATGAGTTTATGGGCTAAAAATCATCATTCGGTTACAAAGTGTTTTTAAACTGTAGCTCTCAAAACGCCTTCTGCCATAATTGACATGTGATTCAGATGGTATGTTTATCACTGCCATCCGCTTTCAGCAATAACCAGGTTAGTGTGTGCAAGTGTGTGTGTGTGCGTTTGTGAGACTTGCATACTAAAGTCAGTGTCGGTATGACGAACTGTTGCTAAGCAGTGGTGGTTGCTAGGTGGTGGAAGGGGGAGGGGAGACAGGTTTGCAGTTAGGTAGGGAATCTGAGGGCTTACCTCTGCGTGCATGTGTGTGTGTGTGTGTGTTCCCTTGGATTTATACTGTTTAAAAAGTGATGCTGCAGTGTGGTAAAAAGAAATGTGATTTCTCACCGCATAAGAGCTGCAGTTTTGGAAGTAATTTAAATTTCTGTTCACAGCTAACTCCACCACGACAAAAAGGAAGGTGTACCTCAATTCACACTAGAAGCCATATCTGATGTATAAGATATAATAAGTGAGGCAAAGAGCTTCATGTTGTGGATCTGGTGAATCTTTTTAAATGGAAATAAATGACCCATTAAAAAAACTATATGCTATATATGCTTGTCTTCTGTGGCAGATTCAAGAAGCAAAGCTGCGGAATTTCTGGCAGAGAACACAGGGTGAAACCAGTACACTCCTCGGCTTTCCCCAGGACGATTACTGAATTATACGCAGCAGGGAAAGCCTCACAGTTTGCTGGCTTCCCTGTGTGTGTTCACATATTTTCCAGCTTGTGCTGCACATTCTAGACAGGCATATGTGGCCTCTAGCTACGGTTTTTAATGCTCATATCTTTTTTTTTTCTTCCTTTTTCTTTGGACTTATAAGCAGGTACGTCACCCAACATACTGTGCATCCCTAGTCGGTGTCGCTCCTGTCAGATCTGGTCAGATCCAGTCGGGTAATAGAGATGGTGGGGAGGTTAGCGGGGCGAGACACAGGCAGCCATTTGTACTCAAGGTCCTGCGATGGAGGGTCCAAACGCCAGTCATAGTGCTTTAACAGGTACATGCACGCTTCCTGGCAGCAAAACAAGAAAAGGAAGAGTTTTCTGAATGTGTTGTAACTCCAGTATCTTTGCTGCACCGACATAAACGTAGCTTACTTTCTGCTTGACAGATGATATTTAGAGTTAAAAGCAGTGGGGGTGGAAGTGGAAAAAAATGTCCTAATTTTATACTAGTGCAAAAACAAAATGTTAAACCAGAAGGCACTTGGCAGAACGAGAGCTTCCGCCAACGCTGAAGAAATCTTCAACGTGTGAATCTACAGCCTCCATAACACTTTCTTTGTATGGTGTTTTCAAGATTTATAAGTAGGAACGCAACGCAACACCTTTCAGCAGCCAAGTTGAAACGGAACATTAGGTTGACTTAAGTCACAAACACTTTCTTGATATCTGTGCTCATTTGACAATCATTATTATTTTTGGGGCATTTTAGGCCTTTATTTTTATAGGACGGTTGAAAACAAGAAACGGGAGAGAGAGGGGGAATGAGAGGGGGAATGAAAATGACACATGCCTTTGGTGTGGGAGACCCAGGTTTAAGTCCACTGCTACACATCAACCAGTGTGTCCCTGAGCACTTAACCCCTAGTTGCTCCAGAGGCGTGCAGCCTCTGACGTATATAGCAATTGTTAGTCACTTTGGACAAAAGCGTCAGCTAAATGACATGTAATGTAAATGTTGAACAACGGTACCACATGACAGCAAACGGCTGATTCCACAGTCTTTTGTTCTACATAGTAAGTGCACTCAGAGCTCCATGGTTGGTGATACTATAACCAGCATTCCCTATTGGCTGAGTGTCAACCACGGCGCAGATAAATCACACTCACCAGTAACAGCCAGTTGCCCCACCTCTTTCCACTTTGTGAATGAAGATTTTCCTGATAGAGGGGGAGGAGCAGGATGAATGAAACGGGGATGGAGGAAGGGAGGCAAGAAATGAAGGAATCGGGGAAGGACGATGATGGTGGGGGTGGGAGGAAGAAGGGAAAGGGGACGGATGAAGCAAGGAGGCGATGAGTCACATCCCTGACCTAGATCCCTGCGGTATACTTTTTACTCTGGTCACGACCTCCTGTTTGTGTGTGTGTGTGTGTGTGTGTGTGTGTG
>NC_045748.1:6051053-6057621 GCF_008692095.1 Etheostoma spectabile | reverse complement strand
GTGTGTGTGTGTGTGTGTGTGTGTGTGTGTGCAAGTGGTCAGTCTGCTGAGAGCCAGACACACTTTACAGCCAAATGGTGTGGTCTTTGAGCAAAAAAATAAAATAAAGAAAGATAAGGTTCAACGTGGGTATCATTAGTGGAAAATAAACCATAACAAGTTGATGGATAGAGTGTACAGTATATCTTTGTACATTATCACATAGCAGTGTTGGGTCATGTACAGTATATCTTTGTACATTATCACATAGCAGTGTTGGATCATGTACAGTATATCTTTGTACATTATCACATAGCAGTGTTGGGTCATGCTTTTCAATGCTGCTGAGAGCAATATTTACCAATGGACAGAGAACTCTTCAGCTGAAAGATTGAGCAGGTTTGACCGCTTACTATTGATCTGGACATCATCTTTCTGAATTAATTTGATCAGTGATTGGTTGACAGTTGACCGACCTGTGTCAGTGAATGTGAAATACCATATTTACACAGGAGAAAAGGAACTAGACTGGAAGAAGAGGGAAGGAAGAGCATGAGAGCAATGTAGTGCCTCCTGTATCCCATTCATGCCACTTGTTTAAGCAATAAGGAACAATAAGTAATCTAGTTTTAAATCAGATATGATTGGGCTGCTGAATCATCAAACCGCTTTGAGCTTTTCACCTGCGCTCCAATCAGCTCAACATTAACAATGACTCATGAGTGTGTGTGTGTGTGTGTGTGTGTGTGTGTGTGTGTGAGTCATTCCTCACATTTGCATTACAGTAAAGATAGCTTGCAGTAACACCGCCATCTATATTATATTTGTGTACATATGTTGTGTTTTTGCAATAAATTAATCTGGGAATAAAAACATAAAATATGTTTTAGTGACTGTTATTTACCTTTTTGGTTAAATAATGTATTTGGTATGTTAGCTAACAGTCTAACTCAATGTGTCCGATGTGTTGATGACTGCTGAAATACGCCTCTCACTGGCTTATTGGAGCAATGTGCTTTCTTTCCTTACACAAACATAAACACACCAACCTGTCAATCACGATAGACTATTAGCAATGCAAATCTACAGTATGGCACTGTTCCAATAAAACCGCTGTGAACTTGTTTAGAGTGTTGTCCATGGTTTTGACTCAAAGGTTCCATGTCGTAAAATAGGGAGATTTTGATGTCTTTTTTTATTTTAAAATAGGTCGAGGTGCTACATGCTGTAAATACTGTGAAAGTATCAAACACTCAATCCATGAAGAAATGCACCTTTAAATGAGCCATCAGGACTTTTGTTGGGATGTCACCACTATCCTATCCTATACATACTGCAGGTAGAAAGTGAGGCTACAGTACCGTTGCAGTCATTCCCTAACGGTGCAGCGACTCTAAAGGCCGTTCTATGGTTGTGTGGAGGCTCCACGCAGCGCTTTCGCTGTGGCCTGATGTCTTTACTTGTGCGCTGGTGTGTGCGTCGAGCCAGCAGGTGTCTGTGTGGGGTGGGTGACAGAGCGTGGGAGAAGTGAGAGAATGACAGCGATTAGCTTTGGAGCGAGTAGCGGCTCTAGAGTCAAAGTGAGAGAAACAAAGTATCCCACTGTGTTTTCTGACCAAGATGGGAAATCGGTAGCAGGAAATGTTAAAGCACAAGTCTCGCCAAAATGCAACCCGGGGTCTTTTTCGTGAATGTACCCAATTCAAACTTTCATTTAAAAGTATATTTACGACCTTTGGAACGGGAGTGCTAGAGGCACTTTTATGCTAGCCTCAAAATAGCTGTTTTTAAAACACTAAGAAGGCTCGACTCAACATGAAACTTTGCTCCAAGTATCACCAGGGGCTCTACACATGAACCCGAGCATTGAGAACATTTTTGTGTACACAGAGTTTACTAAAAAAGGTTTTGAACAACTCACGTTAGCAGTTGTTGTTTACACTATACGACATTCTCTCAGTCAAAAAGTGTCGATCTCCAAATGTGAACGAACAGACTCCATAGGAGGAAATGTCATTCTTATATGAGGCTCCTTTTTCAGCTACGGGGTCAATATTGTTTTTCACTAACGACAAAACAACAAACTATCTGTCCATTTGTATGGAACTAAGCTTTAGGAGCTTTCCATCTTTTCTCTCCCCCCTCGACTATTTCTGACTGACCGGAGAAACAACAGCCACAGTGAGTTGTTCAAAACTTTTATTTTTAGTGAACTCTTTGTGCACAAGCAATGTTCTCAGTGCTGAGTTCATGTGTAGAGCCCCTGGTGATACTTTGAGCAAAGTTTCATGTGTCGAGCCTTCTTAGTGTTTTAAAAATAGCTATTTTGAGGCTTGAATAAAAGTGCCCCCAGCACTCCCATTCAAAAGGCCATTCAAAAGAAAAAACGAGAATATACAGTTAATCTTATCCGTCTAATCCGTAGACGGAGAGGTACGCTGTCGATTCTACGCACAACCATAAAAACAGCCTTAAGAGCACAGATGCGGAAGACACAGGAAATGCTGACCAATTAGAGCAGACTGCGCTTTTTCGGGAGGGGGGCGTAAAGAGACAGGCGCTAAAACGGAGCGTTTCAGACAGAACACAGGTTCAGTATATTCAAACAAACAGTAAGAAAAATTGTTTTCTTTTAACATTAAAGTACATAAACATGTTCTAGTAAAAACCCAAAATAAACGTTGAAGCCTGAAAATAAGCATAATATGGGATCTTTAAAACTTTTACCCTCTCACTGTGTTTGTGTTTTTTTCACATCAATTGGACTGGGCATTAGACAATTATCAACGATCTGTGTGTACTGCCATTTCTCCAGATGAACAGTGCCAGTGCCCGGAGGTCCCTGTTAACCCGCCCGACTCACTTCGCTGGAAAACTGGCTTCAAGGTTTCTTCTTTAGCGTTTAGCTTAGCGCAGCGCCATTGAAACCATTGACAACCCAGTCTTAGCCGCATCCTCCCCAGCGCTGCTCTCTTGACCAAATGTGGTCACTTCTAACAAACTAATTCAAACCCGCTCGCTGTAGATGTAGTGGTGTCACCCTCGACTCACCTGGCTCACAGCACATACATACACACAGCTGCTTCCAAAGGTAACACCTTCACATGGGAAATAAATCTCTCTCCTTCGTGTGTGTGTGTGTGTGTGTGTGTGTGTGTGTGTGTGTGTGTCTCCTGAGTATATAGGCAATGGTGGCTAGAGTGAGTGCTGCCGTGGGGACTGGCAGGTGGTTTTCAGACAGTCTGTACCTGGGCTCTCCATCTGTTATCTCTAATAAACACACACACGCGCAAGCACAAACACGCATCTGCACGCATACGAACACGCACACATACACACACACACACACACACACACATACACACACACACACACACACAAGCATTTCATCATTCCCATAAGCAGTGCTCATGGTTCACACGTTAGCATGTCCACTACAAATAACAAATAAGGGTTTTCACAGAAACTTTCCAATTTTTACTCTCATCTTGTAATATAATAATATACACAGCATATAACCTATGCAGTGTATACTATCCCCCATAATATTTGATTTTATAAAGATGTTGTACCTTCAAACATAATAAATCTTCAATAAATTAAATGATGACAGCTTTTATACAGTTTTTTACATGCAGAAAATAGGATTAATTCATTTTTAAAATCCATAACTATGATGTGAAAAGCTAAATAAAAGACTTTTCAGGTTGGCAGGTTTAATTAAAAATGCATTATGAACATTTTTGTTAATCAAGGTGAGTTTAGTCACAGTATATTGGTTAATTTACCATTTACAATTGAGGAAAACTTAACCGGTTGCCTCTATCTCATAACAGTGATCTTTTTCTTGCTATAGTAATATTTCTACAAATTTAGACCATAAATCATCAGCTCTGTTGCATCCTCTCCTCACTCCCTGAAAAGAATAAACATATTGGACGTTTTTTTTTTTTCTATCAGTGACTTAGTCCATTAGACTTCCCACAAAATGAAAAATGCAGAGCTAAGGCTGTTGAAGCACAAATGTCATCTCAGCATTTTAACTTCTTCTTTGTGTCCGTTTCTTTGGCTAAACAACATTCATTAAAGGCAACAGTATGTCCGAAAGCAATTGAAAAAAAGACAGCGTTACATCAATCTTTTACCTCATTTGCTCAAAAAGACTGTGGCACTAATCGGATTGGTGTGTGAGTGCGTGTATGTATTTCTGTGCGTTTGTGCATGACAGTGTAGAGCACAGAAACGGACTTACCTTAAGGAAGATATCAGTAAGTATAGTTCCAATACAGCTTCTAGGCCCGTTGCCGAACGAACACAGGAAGTGCTCCTGGCCTGCATTCCTACACATGCAAAAACATAGTTACACATAGATTACACACAAATGCAAAATGTGTGCAAAGAAACCAGAGATGCAGAAATCAGTATCCGGACAAAACTTCAATAGTTGGAGGAACACAAAACCTTTTTTAAATGATTGATGAAATGATTTAAATCAGATCGCTAATGTTTGTATTGTTCAACAGGGCTGGATTTGAATTCCATTTTGTCGGCCCCTCAGCAGAATAATGACCACCTTATGCGTCTGTTGGGTGCGTTTAACAAATCAGTCAAAGAAGGCCTTGTTATCCACAGTATGACCATCGGGTGTGACATCATATGATGGTAACATGATGGGCAGACGTCACGTCTCTCAACCAATGGTAGGACATAAACGGTGACCAGTGGTCACTGATCACATAAGTAAACCTCGTTCCTACGTCATTTAGAAATGAATGCAGACGTGAATGCGTGTGAATGCAAATCCGGCACTGTGGGAATAGAGAATGTCAAACAGCAGCGTTCTGTTTCGGATATTTAAATGTTTCACTTGTAATCTGAAATACAGAGCAATATTGTCTGGGTCTGTGTCCATTCATTTCTTCATTGGTGTACTTGCATAAGATGATGAAGGCAGCACGGTGCCTTTGCACCGCAAGTGGTTTGCACTTCTGCCTCACAGCAAGAAGGTTCTTGGTTTAAATCCAGGTCGTTCCAAGCCTTTCTGTGTGGAGTTTGTATGTTCTCCCTGTGTTTGCGTGGGTTTCCTCCGGGTGAGCCGGTTTCTTCCCACCATAAAAGACATGCATCCCAGGTAAGACTACAGTTGAAAAATAGCCAATTGGCTAACACTGGTGCATTCACAGAAATGTTCATTAATGTGCTCTGACGGTGACAACATAATGTGGGCCTGAATCATTGTCATACCTCAACACCTGTTTTCTGTCTGACTCTCCCTGCCATACCTGCTGTAACTTTTCAAGTCCTCCTCTAAAAATAAACACACAAATAAAGAGACGCTGGTTGTTCCAGGCGGTTTGTCAACAGCCTGCTAATGCAAGCCATCTCTCCCCTCTCACTACTAATGCATCCTGTCTTCCTGAAACCTGAGCTCTGATTAAAGGCAAACAGGAAGCATTAGTGGTGTGCATAGTTCGTTTGTGTGTGCGAGAGTTAGAGACACGAGCGAAAGGGAGAATATTAGTGTTCTCTGCTGCATCTGTCTAATGGTTTAATGCACTATTGCACCCATCCTGAAACAGTAAGATGTGTAGCATACGAAGCAGTCCTGTAATACTAAGACAGGGAGAGAGTCTTATCAAGACTAAATCAAACATGCTCAGTGGATGGGAAGTAAACCAGAGAAGTATAATCTATTTTACAGCATAATTCATTTTTTTCTCTATAAAGTGTAACGAGAGAGCAATCCCAAACACCATGACTGAGCTTTGAGGCAAAAAAAGACATTTAATTCATTCAGTTGAGAAGTAGTTTTAATAAAGGGTTTCTGAAAGAAGAAAAACTGCTCTGAAAGAAAAAAGATACTGAAACAGAGAGCTGCTACATTAATGTTCTGAATGTCGAGTTAAAACGCCCCTTTAAACAATCTAAAGATCTTTTGCTTCTAGCTGCATCAATGCAGCTCTTTAAGTTATTGTAAGTCAACTTACAGAAATATTAACTTGTAGTTCAACATATTTCTATGATTAATGTAAAAACGTTAACTGCTCCTACCAAGTGAAGCTTCCATGTAATCTAGAAAAGACTTGGACATGTCTCTTTCTACTGATTTACAAAAGCAAAACAACCTTCCTTTTAAAGACATACATCTGGAAATCAATTACGAACTCAACACACTACTAACTAAAACGCAGTTGTTGATTTATAATGGAGAAAAGTCTAAACAATACCAATCAAGAAACCGCAATCAAACTTAAGATTTGCTGATCATTTCCCCTTCAAACCAAATGTATGTCAACATTTTCTGTTGAAGGAAGAAGGAAACTCCCTGTTCTCAGAGTTATCTAAAAAGTAGCACACAACCCGCTGCAGTAGCTTGGATTTTTATCTCGTTTTGGTAGCTTTTCTGATGTATTTATCTACAGCCAGAGCCTGTGTGGGTGCTTGGCTGAGAGGATGTGAACTTGCCAACTGGAAAAGCAGGCTGATGGTACGGTATGTACTGGGACACACACACAAACACACACACAAACACAAACACACAAACACACAAACACAAACACAAACACAAACACACACACACACACACACA
>NC_045748.1:6044863-6051043 GCF_008692095.1 Etheostoma spectabile | reverse complement strand
CACACACACACACACACACACACACACACACACACACACGATTAAACTGTAGTTATTGTAGGTGGGCTTGTTATGTAACACGACTGCAGTCATCAAATTAAACCAGGTGGTAAGGAAAGGAGCCAGGCAACTATTAAAGCAGACAGGAAGATAGTCTCCAGGAAGACTGACAGATGGAGAAGCAGGGAAGGAGGCAGGTAGGAGGGAAGGGAAACAGACCGAAAGATAAATCTAGGGTTGGAAGAGTAAACACAGCCCAGGCAGACAGACAGAAAGACAGTTTCATCCTGTGAGCAGCAATTAAGACACACAGTACTCTACACATGCGTGAATCCAACCAATAAACACAAAATACAGTATATAGTTGCAGCTGGTGAATTTGGTGCACTAGTAAGTATTGCAGCAGGACGGTGTATGTGGGATCGACTCAAAATAAACTACGTACTCATGTTCATTGTATAAAACGATCATGTCCCCCAGAGCGACAGTGTGGCTGATTTTTTTATGGGTTTTGACAATAATGGACATCTAGCCTACTGCACAGGACAGATTTATGAGCTACTGTGTATCAGGGTTGGCAACACAGACAATGCTTATCAGCAGGATCAATTATTTCTTGGCTTTAGTCTTAGACTTTAATAGTTTTAGAAAATAATGGGGACTACTGCACAGCACAGCACAGATTTTTTCTTCAAAGATTATATTTTTTGCCTTTAATGTTTGGCAGGACAGTTAGGTGAGAAAGAAGAAGAAGACATGCAGGAAATCCCAGTTGGGATTGGAAACCTGGACCTCTGCGTCCAGGCGACCTATCTGCGCCAACCTGGCCACAGATAAATACTCTTTAACAGCTTTGTTCACTGTAAGAAAAATATATTAGCAGACTTATCCTTTAAGGATTAGAAAGCTCGTCTCCTTTAAGTCTCGGACCTTGGCTGAGTTATGGCCAAACTTTTTGGCCTGTACGCCATTATCGTTTTTTTATTATAATTTATTTATAATATGCTAAATTTGACATCATATTGTCTCAAGGCAAATCTCCTCTGACTCATTCCTTCACCCTCTCTCTCACACACACACACACACACACACACACACACACACACACACACACCACACACCACACACACCACACACACACACAGAAGAGGGAACCCCTTGGTAAAACGGTATGAGGTGGACAGTTACATGCGAGCAGTTACCTGTCTATTCATTCATAGATTTATTTCATAGAGTGTTCTATCAGTTGCTTTTACATTCACTTCAATCCATTTTAAATGGCACCCTTTACTGTGTTAACATTGTGTTGTATGAACAAGCAGATTGTCAAAAAATGTTTAGTCTAAAAATGTCTAAAAATGTTTAAATTCATTCTGTCCTTTTGGCATTGTATAAAAAGTCCTATTTTGTTTAGTGAAATGATGGTGATACCATTAGGATTTGCTTGAATGAGGTAACGGAAATATATATTCCTTTACCCTTGATAAATCCACCCAAAAGAGGTTTTTTGCTGTGGGAAATCTAATTCATCACATCCAGACAAAATATACTTAGTCACCGGGAGTATGTCTATTAAAGTGAATTGTTTTCATTTCTAAAATTGTCACAGAGCAGCACAAGATACCAGTCTCTGCTTTATGATCATGCATCATTGCAACAGCAACAAAAGAAAAATAGCTTAAACTGGCGCGAGTAAACCTGTGTGTGCTTGTGTGTCTGTGTATGTTACTTGTCTTGATTTAAAGTGTCAATTCCACTAAAAGGGGTGTCAATGGCGATTATAACCCACAGATGGAAGAACCCAAACTAAAAGAGGACATAACATTTTAGAGAATCACCCTCTTTTGTCTGATAGCCACACACACTCCCAGGAAAAAAACGAGCAGGATAGTACTCTCTGACTCATTTTTCTGTACACCATCCCACTCCACAGGGCATCATTTCTCCCCACCCTGCGCACAACACACACACACACACACACACCACACACACACACACACACACACACCACACACACACACACCACACACACCACACACACACACACACACACACACACCACACACACACACACACACACCCACACACACACACAACCACCCACAACACACACACACACACACCCACACGGAATCCTTACTGTGTAAAGACTGTCAGTGACTAGTTTCCATGCAGCAGCTACCGTACCTCATACATCATACATATTTCAACCCCCCCCCCCCCCCCCCCCATCTGCTCTGTCTCCCTGATGAACACGCAGGACATTCGAATAAACAGGTGAATGGAGGAAGTGGATGAATAGAGAACCAGTTGACTGAGAGAGTGAATTAGTGAAGGAGCCAGATCCGGTTTCATTTTACCAGAGCATGTAGCAGACAGAGAACAAGGGATGCAGACCCATCTTTTACTGTTTGTGTATCTCTATTGTGTTCATTGTTTTGTTTTGTTCTGATTTGTGTGATTAGGCATTTTTAATCTATCTGTTTCGGTTGCTAAGGCAACAAGGTGGGCATGTGGATATGCGGCGCAAACCAGTGTGATTTTCCAATCCATAACCATAAAACACTCTGCTGTCTAGACCCCCAGACAAAATAGATTACTAGTCTGCTTTGTATGGAAAGATTTATATGCAGTCTATGCAATTTTCATTTATTCATTTAGATAAAACACATTCATTCTGGTGCCAATCTGCCCTCCATTCAGGATTTATACATCGTACAGGAAAAGGGGCGGGGTCACTGCCACATACTGTATCAATATAGGCACTCTGTACATACTGTACATTAATTAGGGGAATATGTTGTTGTCGCACATTACAGGAATTGATACGCTGGTGCCAAATTTTGATATTTTAATTATCAAAAACAAGGCGCTCTAAATAGATTATGTGGCGCTCAACACATAAATGAGGGAAACTTGAACTTAAGTTAACTGGCCAAAGAGGAAGAGGTTTTCAACAGGACAGTCACGTTGAAGTAGGGTTAGTGTTAGGGTGTCGACCCATAGTTGCTTTATAGTTCTGTAATTTTAATTTATAGACTGAAATCCTTGTGCTGCAGAAATGTGCTGTTTTCAGTTTGGACTTTATTAGCGAATAAGTAGAGAACACCTGCACTGGACCTTTTCGCAGGTGTTTTGTATTCATAGCTAGACTGATATCGTGATTTTTTTTATCATTATAGGCTCGTCCAGCAACATATTGATTATCGTAACTGTGAGGTACCCTCTGATTCCCACCCCTTATTTTATTGATTCCTTATTAATTCAAGTACCCTTTGCACTATTGTATTACAATGTAATGAAATCTTATTTGTTACTATATATTCTCACCTTCTATGTAAGAACTGATATGTGTGACCCAATATTTAGTTATGCATAAATCTCCACTTAACACTTGTTATAACAGAAGCAAATCAGATGTGCTGTTGCTATGTTACATTAAGTTAAATATATACTTTTTACACCAGATAGTCAACTTAGACACAGGTAGCCTATATTATGTGGCTATGGTATAATTTCTATGGCATAATCTTATACAGTCATATGGCTGCTTCCTGTTAGTGTCACCACTCTTAGCTGCAGAGCTCCTTTTTTCAGCTGACAATGTTTGGTAATAATGTCCTTCCTTCCTTATCTCCTCACCACTAGCTCCTAAAGAAATCCTCCATGTATTTTAAATAAACCTGTCCATTGCCTGTTTTTGATCCATGCACCAATATATATATATAAATGACTATCCATCATCCATTTGTTCATCCTTGTAGGTTTTCTCCTCTCCCCAGTACCCCTTAAATCATTTTCTTTTTAAATGTTACGCAGTTCTTTAAAATAAAATGATAAAAATGCAATTTCTTTTCTTGCTTGTTTTTGTGAAAATGGCTTTTCATGACGCATTTCCTTGACTCTTAATGTTTCAGGGCAGTGAAAGCTTCCTGCCTCTTACCCCTTCTAATGGTCAGTGTGTTGTGTGCGTGTGTCAGCGTGTGATAGCCACAGTAAGTAACTCTTGTTATGATACTATAAATAAAATTGAATTGAATTAAATGAAGCCACAGTGAGTGGCAGGTTGGTTGGTTGTGTAAACAGACCCTTTAAGGATAAGCCACTTATAATGTGGTTTTTATGGGTTTCTTTCAAACAAACTGCCCATAGCCAACATGGATGCATGGATGTACATTGTATGGAATCCATACAGTGTTCTTCGCAGGCCAAATTAATGATTCCATTGCATTTTGGGTGTTTTATTCAATTTTATAGCATTTGGAAAAAAAATGTAAATGGTTTCAAACAGTACCCTGACTAAAAGATACCAGTGTGTAATTCACTGAAAATCCTCTGATCTTAACTATTAGGCAAAATAATTCCTAATTTCAGCTTTTTTTTTTTAACTAAAAAATTAGGTATAATATATGAACTAGGTTTATTGACCATGAATTAAAAAAAGCATTACAAAAAACGTCAATTCAATTTCAATTTTGACCCGGGAGGATAACTAGTTCATGGTCGACGGGAAGACAACACAAGAGATAATGTCACAGTGCGCCCGGATAGCTTAGTTGGTAGAGCGGGCGCCCATTTCCCACTTCAGCTGTGAAAATAAAGTAAACGTAAAGTCCGAAAATACCCCCCGCCCAAAATAAAATTATCTTTAAAAAAGAAAAGGAAAAAGAGTTACTGTCACAACAATATTTCCTTGAAAAGGGCCGTGGGTTAGATGTGTGTAGGTGAAGGCAGCAGCATCAATAGTAAGTGAGTAAAGGTTTTTTTTCAGTATTGGGTAGAAGTTGAATCATGAAAAAAATCAATAAATAAATCATCATCTCTTGAATTTCATTTTGTTGTCATGTATGTTTTGCCTATATACAGAAAATGGTCTCTCTGCCTCTTCTCTGATATGTTTTGTTGATTATATAAGCAAAATGGCCGCTTTAGATAGAAGCAGTTGCTCTTTGACTTGCTGTGACCATGAATGAAAAAAAAAAATAGAACCCCCTTAACATATAGTAACAGATTACAATACCGTTGTGTTATAAACACAACCTATATGACCCCCCCAACCCGGCGATGGTAGTGTCTACACAACACACCACACACACACACACACACACACACACACACACACACACACACACACACACACACACACACACACACACACACACACACACACACACACACACACCACACACACACACACACACACTACATTATTATATATTATTTGAATTAATTGACAATGTGCTGAGAGTTGAAGGTAGGCTGTAACTTACAAGAGTTAAAAAACATTCCTAAACCACATTAGATGAGCGATGTTCTCACTGGCGTGAACTGTTGGGTCCTTGTAAATTCTGGAGTGTGGTCTAGACCTACTCTATCTGTAAAGTGTCTCGAGATAACTCTTGCTATGAATTGATATTATAAATAAAATTGAATTGAAATTGAGTTGAAATTGGCCTTAGCTTGGTTTTCACCTCTATTTTTCTGTAAACTGTAAAATCTTGCAAAAGCTAAATCCTGTTTCACCTATAAAAAGTCTGTGTTTGTATTTTCAAAAACTGTTGATCAGGAGGTTCATTTTTAAGCTTATTTGTAAGGAGTGACATTGCATACAATTAGAACAAATAGGCGGGCTGGGAACACTGCAATGACGGGACTTCAAGAACATGCTAATAATACCCCTTTGAACAAAAATGAACGGAAGACTTCTGTAACACTGATGTTTGGCTCGAATGAGAACGTCTGTACCTTTTGAAACTAAATTTCCCGAGTATGAAAGCAGCCACCTTGGGGCAAAAAGACCACTTACCCAATTGTTGCCCTTTTAATTCACCTTTTCACTACATCCATTAGTAGCTGCACTAATGGACTGCCACAGAACAGGATCACTGTTTCTGTTTCCTCCACCCTTTTCTCATTTTTCTCTTCTGCTGGAGTGGAAATCTTTTACAAATCGCTTTCTTTCCCCCGGTTCTTGCTGATGATGTCTTCGCCAGTGTACACACACACACACACACACACACACACACACACACACACACACACACACACACACACACACACACACACACACACACACACACACACACACACACACACACACACACACACACACACACACACACACACACACACACACACACACCCAACACACACACCCACCCCCCCCACACACACACACCA
>NC_045748.1:6043731-6044602 GCF_008692095.1 Etheostoma spectabile | reverse complement strand
ACACACACACACACACACACACACACACACACACACACACACACGGTGCAAAAACTAAAACTATTGCATATCTTAGTTCCACCTGGTTGGAGCTTCTACTCTTTCCACCTGATTGTGAATACTAATAATCTCTCTCTTTCTTACACACCTAACAGCACACATAAACATCTCATCAACTCTCCAGGTCCAGCACTTCCTCTCTTGCTATTCTTTGTGGTTATTAGTGTGTTTGAGGTTTCTACAAAAGGTATTCCCAGGGTTAGGGGCAACTGTCGGTCCTTCTGGTTGCGTTTCTTGTTAATTATCCAATTTTTAAAACTTCCCGGTGACATTTGATATATGTTGTGATAAAGCATAGGAAAGGATTGCTGGAATATGTGCCAATACATTGCTAAATTGAATTCATTATACATTTAAAATTAAAAAGTACCCTTCTGAGTGAAACATATACATTTTGACGTGGTTACAGTCACTTTTACAGTCAGTAATTAACTGTTAGTCGTCTTCAAAAGAGCCACTTTTATTTGAAGTACTTCTCAACACAAATAGTCTTGTCTACCTGAGTAAGCATATATATTCTAATACTCTTTCCTTCCCTAATAACTAATCCATCTTGGATTTTTTTTGTTTTATATCACGACCCTTGGGGACTTTATGGCTTCCAAAAACCTTGATAAAAATACTTCTATTCTTTGTGCTCTTTCCCCTCCAGAGTTCTCCAAAACCCCACACGTCATGACCCCGTATGATGCCGCCAGGAATCAAAGTGTACTGGTGCGTTTCCCAGAAGTGACACATTACTTTCCACTTGGCTTCACAGGGCCACCAGCACGCATCACCCCCCCCCCCCTCCACTCCCATCCTTCCGGGG
>NC_045748.1:6036406-6043721 GCF_008692095.1 Etheostoma spectabile | reverse complement strand
GCGGAGTCAATCAATTGCAGAGATGGATCAATGCCTCTGATTGGGCTGTTGTGTAAGTCGTTTGATGAGGTCATAATGATCAAACACAGCCTGCGCGGGGGGGAGGAGTGAGCAGCCGGCCAATCACGAGAAAGGACTTTTGGGATTCTCTTGGCTGACAGTGCTGATGTCAAACCAAAAAGCAATAATTTTAATGAATGAAAATTAATGTTGTAGGGTGGATCAACTGGTAGAGGGTGCACCCATATATGGAGGTTTTACTCCTTGACGCATGGCCCCAGGTTTGACTCCGACTCCCCTGTACTGCATGTCGTTCCTCCTTTCTCTCCCCCTTCATGTCTTTAGCTGACCTATACAAATAAAGGCCTAAAATGCCCAAAACATAATCTTAAAAAAGAACATATACAGTAGGCCTTCGGGAGACAAGATACGTATGTGTATAGCACACATATTATAGACTAGAATATTATAACCCTTCATACATGCTGCTCAATCACTGATTGTCGGACCTCTGTTTAAGCAGACACGCAATGTTAGTAGTAAAAAATGGAATGGGTCCCGCTTATATAGCGGTTTTTGTTTTACTGTAGTTTGTGTCTCACCTACAACACTGCAACATTATTTAATGCTGCAAGAGGAAAAGTCTAAGAAATAAAGAGCTTGTCACAGGCCTCAAACTGACCATCAAACAACTAAACATTATAAAATTGACCAAACTTTCATGTCTTCAGCTGTCCGATCAATTAAAGGCCCAAAATACCCCCCCGAAAATTGACCAAACTGGTGTTTATTGCAGGGCTAATATAATGTATACTAAGGTGGTTGTGTTTTTTTGTCCAGCATTCATAACTCTGGTAGTGAACAATACACACAAGAGGGAGGACAGTGACAGTGGAAGAGACTTTCATCTGGAGTAATGTGTCGCCATCTAGAGGAAAGGAGTGCAACACGGAAAACTGCAAACACTCCTGGACTCCATAAAAATACATCTATAAAAAGATGGTTCAACAATGACAATCACAAAGTGTACAAAAATGGAAGCTATGTCATACAACAGAGTATATGAGCACAGGGTTTGCCCAGGAGGGGATTAAGTTACCCTGGCTAAACAGTAAGTCCATTTGACAGCCTTGATAAAACACCCAAATGAAATAAATCATAAAATCAGCAAAAAAAAAGAAAAAAAACAGCTTTTTTTGCATTATTTTAAGTTGTACTCCATACAGAAAAACAAAAACAAAATAGTACTGTATATTGTATAATGTAGTAACTGTATATTAAGTGTCAAAAATGTAAAGCAAAAACCTGTTGGGAGTCCCATTTCATTTGGGTGTCTACATAACGGCTGAGGGCTTTCCACAGGCTGGACATACTCAAGAAGACTTTTCAAATCCTGATTTGTGAAAACAATTCAGCATCACACATCCAAAACTTGAATCCCTGACCCACACTTCAAGCTGAGATCTGCTGGTTAGTAGATCGTGTTGCCTCTATTTCTTGCATGCATAAGTGCGGGCTTCAGAGAAGAGAAGGTCCCAGAAGTGTCACTAAATCTTTAACACAGGGTAAGTAATACTGAATACTCATTCAGAAATACCCTCCCTACACTCACTCCCATTCCCTCCTGGTGAACAGTCCTACCTGATCAGCTATTCTGCGTCCACCAATGAAAGGAGGCCAAAGTCTCTGCACCTCCAGCAGTACTGTGCGCAGGTAATCAGGGTCTTCCATTGCTTGCAGACGGGCCTTTTCATTGACACAGAGAAAGATTGTTGTTTGTTCATTTTATTTAAAGCAGAAAGAACTAGTCAAGGAAACGTTACTTTTATTAAAGAGGCTTCAGTTCTGCTCAGCAGGAAAATAAATCCCGGTAATAACTTTTACTTTACATGTAGTGCTGCATTGTTATCAATTTCCATCACAGGTTTGTTCACCTGTTTGTTTCCACTGAGTGCCAGTGTGAAGGAGGTGAGCAGCGATGCCAGGGCTTTGGGGATCAGAGCTGAGATGAACAGCAGCAGATGCTGGGAGGCAGAAGAGGAGTCGGGCATCGGCAAAGAACCAAGAGAGCCGACAAAACTGGAAAAAGGCCGGCAAGGCAGAGAGGAGATGGTAACATTGAGGCTAAGATACCATGTCAACAATGTATAAGCAATTAATAGTATGGTAACTATATTGAAATCAGCCCATAACCAGAGATCAACAGCCTCTACTAGCCTCTGATTTATGGCACGTGTTGTCACATGCATTTAGGAATGTCACTGCAAAGAGCAACAGCCATCACAATTTTCAGGGGATAATGTTGCTGTATTTCAAAGGTTTGACAAACAGCTGACATGACCAATAGATTCGTCATAGGTATGTTTCCATGTATTTGTAGTGACTAAGTAAAGGTAAGTAACTCAAGCCCGACAATGGGCCGAGGAGATGAAGATCAAAGTTTGTCTTTACTCATTGCCAAAAAACAGGCAGAAGTCAGTAAACTAGACAGGCAATAGGGCAGGAGTCCAAGGTTTTAGGCTGAGAGTGATGCAAGCAGGTTACAGGCAGGCAAAATTAGTATTTTATTTCACAGAACTTACTGATAATTTCCAAATGTACTTAAAACTTGTGAACAACCTAATAGAAACATAAGTACTGGTAAATCTTCAGCAAGCAGAAAGAAGAGGGAAAAGCTCTGTTTTTGAGAATAAAAACTACTGTGTGTGTGTGTGTGTGTGTGTGTGTGTGTGTGTGTGTGTGCCTGTCTGCCTTCCTGCCTGCCTGAGTTTGTGTAAGTGAGACAGAGAAAGACAGACAGACAGGCGGTACAAAGAAACAGTCTTACCCCTGTGTGTCATTCTCCAGTTTGTCTTTAATGATGACCATCAGTTTGTCTCTGGCGTCCAGAGCAGTGGAGAAACCCGACGACCACAGAGGAACCTTCAGCTGGACCGGAGCAGAGATCAGACCTATAGAAAAAAACAAATGTCAGCAAACATACAAAGATGGGCAAAACCACCCAAAAAGCCATATTTATTTAACTGAAATAAAAAGGGAAGTGGAAAATGTTGCAATACTGTATTGCAGAACAACAAAGCTGACTTACTAAATACATCTGCAAGAAAAAGACATAGGGGTTGCTTGAGCAGGTAAAAGGAAGCCCTGCACTCATGGGTCCATACTTGGATGGGCAAAACTGGGCATGTGTGGTGGGTTTTTTTTGTGCGATCTGTGTGTGTGTTGTGAGTGTTGTGTGTGTACAGTAAATCTGTATGCCCCTACCATGCCAGTGCTGGGTGCAGAGCTGCATGATTTCCTGAAATAGGTCAGGCTGCTCCTCCGCTCGTATGTTCAGAAAAAGGCCCAAAACCAACTCTGTGCCCAGGCGCTTAAAGGCAGGGTACACACACTTTGGCTGGCCACTACACACACACACACACACACACACACACACACACACACACACACACCCACAGCACATACATACACAACACCACACCCACACACACAACACACACACACTATACCTTTTGCTGTCCCAAAACAACTAGTCCGTAATGTAAATATGCAGTGACTTGCATCAAACTCATAATAAATAAAATAATATCAACACACATCAGTGTTTGTACAGCATTAAGGAAGTTGAAACTTTCTACAAAACAACCAAATAAGAAACCAAAAAACAACAGCGTCTATAGGCCCAATTGAGGGGCCAAATTTTTGTGTGCAAATACACACTGTTTTGTGTGGCTGCTGTGTACTTAATTTCAGCTTGTAAATCCATTAGTAATCCTGCTTTGTCTGTCATTTTGGACGAATGCGTCCGACCAAAAGAGTAAATGTAAACGCTTAGAGTGTTGGAGGCTTGTGTTACCTGAGAGAGAGGTCTTTCAGACAGCGCTCACATACACTAGGGGAAAAAAAGAAGTAAAAGAAACGCACACACACAACCACAACACACACACACACACACAACCACACACCAAGCAAAACACACAACAAACAAGACTGACCAACAAACACCGGGGCACAGAACTTCTTAGATAAGATGCAGTAAGTCAGAGTCTTTTTAAATATGTCCTTGCAGTGTACTGCTACATTCTGTCCAATGCAAAACTAACATTCACTTGTTTTCCATTTGACTTATATGCACAAATAACTATTTTAGAGATTTGTCACTCCATGGAACAGACAGGAAGTCCGTTCTGGTTTAAGAAACCTTTGAAATGGATGGAGACATCATTGTTGCAACAATAAAGCCTCAGCATTTTTGATGCCATCATGGGCATCCACAGTACAAAAGTCTGGACACAAATAATGTCTAAATACACAATGAGAGAAAAAACATAACTTTCCCTACTTGGTGATATAATCACTTGATGATTCCAAACAGCTTCCTGTGAACAGGCTGGTGAGAGACAGGCGGAGAAGACATGCCTCCTCACCTAAAACACACAATTACAAGGTACTCATATTTATTAAGTGCAGAGCTAAATTTAAATTTGAATAGTTGTAAATCTCGGAATTGTCGGTGGCTGCATCTTGGAAAGTACTGTTTGCTTTAGAACATTTTTTCTTGTCTTAGTCCTTATACCGTCTTTATTATTTGTTTTCTTTTTTTTTTACAGCAGCATCAGTGGCTTCATGGCCTAACACACACTGGTTACTTAGTCCAGCTAGCTCTAGTTTGAACAAGACTTGTGTAAAATGCATTTCTGCTACCTCAGAATCTCTGGTTTGTGCCATTTCTGGGGGAAGGGGGGGGGGGGGGGGGGGGGTTGTGTGTGCATGTGTTTTACTTACTGTTGACAACGGTGTCACAACTATATGTTGGGCATCAATCGTTGGTATCTTTCAGGAACCCCAGTGTGTACTTCTCTGAAAACACAAAATGTAGACATTATTACAAACATACATACATTCTGTTCATACGCCATGGTCCATGTTGCAGTGGATTCTGGCCGCTTGTTGTGTGTTTATGGTGTGTGTGTGTGTGTGTGTGTGTGTGTGTGTGTGTGTGTGTGTGTGTGTGTGTGCTAAAAACCAAGCAGGCTAGCAGGAAAGAAGTGGAAGTGTGACAGTAATCCAGTTCCAATCTGTGGTTCCAATGTAACACCAACGCACACGCACGCGCACACACACACGAAAACACACACGCACACAAAATACCACAGAGCAGCTCTCTCATCCCCTGCACGGAGCAGATGAAGGCGGTCGGTCTGTTGAGCATGCGGCACTGAAACACTCTGCTCCGGTGTTTCTCGATCCTCTGCCGGCAGAAGCCCACCGGGTCCCGGTAAAACTCCAGCGACTTGTCTCCAAGCACCGGCACACCCGCATTTCCTGGTAGTTTATGCATTCTGGTCCTACGTTGGAGACGCACTTTCGCTAAAAAATAAATGAATGAATTAGCGCTAGCGACTATTTGGCTCCAATGGAAGTGACTCTGTAAACTTTACTAAAAACTCGGTTCCGGTTCAGAGTCAAATCCCGCTGTCATCGCCGGTTAATCATTTCAATCCACGTGACTCGAACATTAGCCTACCTGTGTGTCAAATTACTTCTATCTCATTGTTGTCTCTGCTCTCTGGGTTGATGACCGCAAGAAGTCTATTCATGACGCATTAAAGTGGTGTCCGTAATTTAGTGCTTCCTGAAATTGATGTCTGTTCTGTGTCATTACAACTACGGTGCTTCTGCTGCTACTGTACAACAGCAGCTGTGCTGCTAACACTATAATTATTAATGGATCGCTCTAATCAGAAAGGGCCTGGACGGTTGTAGATTGGCTTTGATTATGCAACTGCCTGGTAAAGTAAATTCATAGGAAGAGCATAATAAAGAGTAATACCGGTATACATTATAAATAATTCAGATGATAACTAAATGAGAACGAGAATGAGAACTAAACTGACAAACATAGCGTCCTCTTTACACCTTAGGCCTCCATTACAATGCACCTTACACCCAGATAATATCTGGATATAAGATTTAGATTGTGTCAAATATCCTCATACAATTGGGCTGACTTTATCCCTCTAAAATCCATCACATTATGCAGCAGCAGAAATAGGACTTGTGCTGAGTGCAGAACAAAAGTCCTGAATTCTTTTGTGTTGATGAAAATGAGAAGTACGGAATTTAAAAGTTTGAAAAATTAAGCAAACTGGACTAAATAATACATCCATATGAGATCAGCTAATTTGATGCATGTCATTTAAGGCATATAGAATATACTTCATGTTTTCCTATAATTTATATATTTGGTCGAACACCTAATGGAAATGGATAGTGTGTTTTGTACTCCTGTATAGGACAGACATCCATTGATGCAGGATACTACATTGACATACACATTGATATCAGCATATCATATAGCATTTTTGTAGATTTTTGTTGGTGGATGTAATTTAGTTCATCTAAATGTCAGTAATATTTGAGAATTCATCATTTATTAGGTAAAACACATTTCAAAATATCTGCAGTACAGTCTAGTCACGGTTGGAGTTGAGCCACAAAATAGATATTATTATTATACTTATATTTATATATATATATATATTATTGTACAGCATAGCACATTTATGGATTCGTTTTTGACTGTCTCTTGTAAATCTGCCATACTTTTATATTATTTATATCAATAATGAATAACAGGATTAATCATTTTGGTAATACCCCAATTGAAAAAGTCCTTGTTTCAAACTTAAGAAAATGTAAATAGGTATTATCATAAAAAAATAAATATCAAATTCAAAGTACTCACAATGGTCCCGTATATATTGTATAATGCAGCTAATACCAGCTTTGATTTTTGTATATGTTTTGTTCTATCATTAGGGTGCACAGACAGTAGGTAGACTTGATGAACACTGACACTGCAAAGATTTTATATGATGTTATTTTTTGAAACTGGTGTATAAAATTGTCAAATGTAAAAAGAAGTTTCGTTTAAATGTTATTGTCAAAGTAACTTTCTCACAACAAAATCAGAATATTGGAGAAAGGGAGCTCTAGGCGGTAAATTGGTTAGGTTAAAAAAATGTAGTAATGCAACTGATTATTGTAATCATATCTTATCTTAACAGCCCTAACCCTATTGTATGTACTATTTTAACTATTAACTATTAACTATTTTTGGATATGACCATAACTTTGATGCCAGAAAAGCTGGTTTTCACATGAAAAAACACTGTTGTGAAAGACCATGTTGGTTTTTTTATACTTTCTTCACAAACATTTGACCTGCACATGTTGAATCTTAACATAAAATTATAAGAGAGATAAGCAGATTTTTATTTTTTAAATTGTGTTGTTTATTGTAAAACATGAA
>NC_045748.1:6036251-6036396 GCF_008692095.1 Etheostoma spectabile | reverse complement strand
GTTGAGATGTTGAGAGTGCCCAATTGCTTCATGGTTTAAAGGAAAGTGGGAAGAAACCGGAGCACCCGGAGTAAAACCCACACAACCCAATCACTGGTCTCTGTCCTACAGAGGACATTCACTGGTCTCCGTCCTACAGAGGCCT
>NC_045748.1:6033311-6036226 GCF_008692095.1 Etheostoma spectabile | reverse complement strand
ACATTCCTGGTCCTCTGTCCTACAGAGGCCTTCACTACTGGTCCCGTCCTACAGACTCTTCACTCCGTTCGCGCTCCTACGAGGTAGCATCACTGTGGTCGTCTGTCCTACAGAGGCCTTTCACGTGGTCTCCGTCCCCCTACAGAGGACATTCACTGTCCCGTTCCTACAGAGACATTCACTGGTCTCTGTCCTACAATTACTGGTCCCTCATACACTGCGGGTCCGCCTAAGAGACATGACGGTCTCGTCATGCCTACACGTTAAGGCTACCACAGGCAAATCTCAGCCATAACCAAACAATAAAGAGTCCGCCGGCCAAACGTGGAATTGAGGACAAGCAATCTGTGATTGCACCTCGCTTCCTTGGTTTCAATCAGGTGTCTTGAGGATGGAGACATACATTGTCACTGCTGTTCGTCAGATTCATGAAACCACACTTCCTGTGCATCAGCGCCCACTTCTTGCACATGTTCCTTTAAAATGTCTGCCTTGCTGAAGGTGTTGTGTAATGCATTGGTGATTTGCAATCTTCTTCCTCGACATCATCGTCGCACAGGCGTGTAATGAGGGTTTCTGATTCCACTGTTGTGTTCACCCTTCGCTTTTGCTTAAAGGTCCGCAACACCAGCTGCTTGCTCAGTAGCCTATGAATTCTGTTTGTTCCTCTGTCCTGTGCTGTTGAAGTTCTGCACAGGTCTGGCAGCTCCTCCTCGATACTGCGACCGAGAGTGTAGTGTAAGACTTGGCCAGGGGCGAATGCGTAGATGTAGGCTGGGTGTATGCGTACTGTGTAGGTTTTGGGTGTTGGTATAGTGTGAGTTTTTTGCGTTGGGTGTGTGTTTGGGTGTCGGTGTAAGGTGTATGTTTGTGGTGTGGGGTAAGTTGTGGTGTGGATTAGGTGTAGACATTTGGGTGACGGTGTAGGTTTGGGTGTGTGGTGTATTTGTGGGTGAACAGGGTGACTCAAGTATTCTTGAAAGCCTTTTTCATCTTCTCACACTGTGGTGCCAGCCTGTTGCACAGCCCCCACGTTCTCATTCCAGGTAACGCCACACTTCAACTATATTTCACCCATACTGTATCACGTGATGGACAAGACAGTATCTTTTCAATTGATCCTGGAGCAGTTTCCTGGAATCATCCCCTCAAGACATAACTGTGAGGACCAGTAAGCTCTTCTGGAACACTGTTTTACCCGTTTGGAAATATCTTGCAATTTACTAAACACAACCTCACTTCCCACTTCTGTTTTAACCTTCCCTGAAAACAGAGGCAACATTAGTCACCAAGGCTCGCATAAGACTCTCTCCCTTTTAACTTTGGAGTATGGTGTGAATTGGTTGTCTAGTTGAGTCGCCATTCATGTAACGACATTTTGGCAAACTGCTTCGGCAAAAAGATCTCTTATCTTGATCCTCCCTTTTTTCAAGGATAGTCCCAGCTTTCTAATTTCTCGGGTGATACCATGACCCTGTGTGTTCTGAGTTAACACTTGTCCTCGTGTGTTCAGCGCTGGTACCGTTGTCCGTCCTGTTCCACGCTTGACTGGTCTCCGAGGTTCATGGGTGGTACTGGTTTCTGTGTGGTTCTGACTAATACTTGCAGCTTTTGTTCTTCCAGACTGTTAACCTCCTCAACATTAACTCTGGAATGCATTCTGCAATATTTAATCTCCCGTGAGGTGCAGATGTGCAGCGGATTCATACCCAAGTCGGTCATTTCAATCCAGTAGAGCGCTCGTGAGTCCCCTCACCTCATTTGTAATTATTTCCCTCACAGCTATAGTTTGAACACTCAAAAGTGCTCGTGATGTTCTGAGGACTTGTCCGGGTCTTTTTGATTCCCCAGATCTGGGGCTGCTGGACTGGCAGTGATGCTGCGTCCTCTTGATCGTTCCAGCATCCTTGTTGTCCATCCAGGCTTCTTGTACGTAGATGTCGCTGTCTGGTCGTGGTTTACGTGTCTACATGAGCACAAACATCCTTCATCTTGCCCAGAATCTTCAACTATTAAAGGGCATGTTGTGTACCCTCAGAATAAGTTGTGAGTGGGGAGTCCCAACGCTCCACTAAACCACAGGTTCCAAAAGTGCCACGCGTTGCTGATAGCAAGTTTAAGCTTTGGTGCACCTCTCTAAACAAACATGTTGTTTAATTGGTTGAGCTGTCCAAGTGGACCGGTCTTTCCGATCTTGAAAATGGTCAGCAAAGGTGCAGAGGAAGTGTGTCCCCAGACTGGACCGAACACTCTCCTCAGAGATTATTGCTGCATTTATCTGCAAAGTGCCAAAATGGTTTAGACACTAGTGATATTAGGTCAAAATCATCTCGCCAACATATGTGATGTGGCATCATCAGGTGCACCTTTCCACCACAATCTGCTGCTGTCCAGTGTCATCCCTTTGATAAGGATCTCAACCACTGGGGGGACAATTTTGTCAACTGTCCATCGTTTGATTGTCTCCCCTTTCTGAGTACTGTTCCATTTCAGTCCATGTGATTGTATAAGAGAGGCTACTTTTCTGATCGTTCTTGTCTGTTTTGGAAAACAGGTTCTGGTGGTCGAAGCTTTTTGAGCAGATATAAGTAAACACCGTGAGGTGAACCAAAGTATAGAATTATTTTCCTAATGTCTGACATCTGTCTTATAGGAATAATGTCATGATATGTCATATCATTCATGTCGAAGGCTGGATTCTCGACACCTGATTTCAGATCAAAGAGCTTCCGGCAAGCTGCCGCCCCAAACAACGACTGCCTCTACAGAGGACATTCACTGGTCTCCGTCCTACAGAGGACATTCACTGGTCTCTGTCCTAAATACACTATACACTGGTGTCTAAAGGCTATCCACACAGAGGCAAATCACAGCCATAGACCAAACAATAAAGAGTCCCTGGCCAAACGTGGAAT
>NC_045748.1:6033043-6033181 GCF_008692095.1 Etheostoma spectabile | reverse complement strand
CCTGTGCACAGCCCCACTTCTTGCACATGTCCTTTAAAATGGCCTTGCTGAGGTGTTTGTAAGTGTCATTGGTGATTTGCAAATCTTCTTCCTCGACTTCAGCCCATATCTTTTCGAACAGGCGTGTAATGATGGTTT
>NC_045748.1:6032737-6032865 GCF_008692095.1 Etheostoma spectabile | reverse complement strand
TAGGTGTAGGTGTAGACTTGGCCATGGGCGAATGCGTAGATGTAGGCTTGGGTGTATGCGTACGTGTAGGTTTGGGTGTTGGTATAGGTGTAGGTTTTGGTTTGGGTGTAGGTTTGGGTGTCGGTGTA
>NC_045748.1:6030699-6031837 GCF_008692095.1 Etheostoma spectabile | reverse complement strand
TCGCCATTCGATGTATCGACATTTTGGCAAACTGCTCGGCAAAAAAGATTCTTATCTTGTTCCTCACTTTTTTCAAGGATAGTCTCTTTCTAATTTCTGGGGTGATACATGACCCTGTGGTTTCTGAGTTAACACTTGTCTCTGTGTGTTCAGCGCTGGTACTTGTCTCCCTGGGTTCAACGCTTGTACTGGTCTCCGTAGGTTCAGGGCTGGTACTGGTTTCTGTGGGTTCTAGACTAATACTTGCCGCATTTGTTCTTCCAGACTGTTAACCTCCCAACAATTAACTCTGTAATGTCATCTGCAATAATGTGAATCTCCGTGAGGTAGCAGATTGCAGAGTGATTCATACCAGAGTCGGTCATTACCCGAGAGGCTCTGTGAGTCCACTCACCTCATTTGTATTATTTCCCTCACAGCTATAGTTGTAACACTCACAAAGTGCTCTGAGGTATTGGAGACTTGTCCGGGCTTTTTGATTTCCCCAGATTGGCTGCTGACTGGCAGTGATCTGCCTCCTCTTGATCTCACTCTTGTTGTCCATCAGCGGCTTCTGTACGACGATGTCTGTCTGGTTCGGTGGTTTAGTGGGCGACATGAGCACAAAACATCCTTATCTGCCCAGAAATGCTTTCAACATATTAACAGGCATGTTGTACCATCCGAATAAGTCTGTGGGGGGAGTCACACGCTCACTAAAACTAGTCTCCAAAGTGTCCACGACGTGTCGATAGCCAGAGTTAATGCTTGGGCAAGCCTCTATAACAAACATGTTGTTTAATTTGGTTGAGCTGTCACAGTGGACCGGGTCCTTTACTTGAAAAATGTCAGCAAAGGTCAGAGGAAGTGTGTCGCCCAGACTGGACCGAACACGCTCCTCAGAGATTATTTGGCTGCATTTATTCTGCAAAGTTGCCAAAATGGATTTAGACACTAGTGATATTAGGTCCAAAATCATCTCTGCCAACAATTATGATTTGTTTGGCCTTCATCAGGTTTGCACCTTGAGTGAAGACAACAAATCTATTGCTGTTCCAGTGTCATCCCTTTGATAAAGGACTCAACCACTGGACGAATATTTTCCACTGTCATCTTTGATTTCTCCCCTGTCTGAGTACTTTCCATTTCAGTCATGGTG
>NC_045748.1:6027606-6030689 GCF_008692095.1 Etheostoma spectabile | reverse complement strand
AAGAGAGGCTACGTTTTCTGAATGTCTTGTCTTGTTTTACAGGTTCTGGTTGGTCAGAAGCTTTTTGAGCAGATATAAGTAAACCGGTGTAGAGTGAACCAAAGTATAGAATGATTTTCCCTAATGTCTGAATCTGTCTTATAGGAATAATGTCATGATGTCATGTCATTCATGATGAAAGGCATTTTCGAACCTGATGTCAGATCAAAAAGACGTTCCAGCCAAGCTCCGCCCCCAAACAACGACTGCCGCTTAGCAACCGTTGCTAGGCACCAGTCGCACTCTCTGACCGCGCTTTTGTTGTTTTCAGCTGAAGGCATTCTCGCGAGTCGGTTTTCAGTTCTCAAATAATGTTTTTGTCTTTTTATGTAGGATAAATTTAGGAACCTGTCCAAAAGAAATGGTACATGAGCCTTCACTGTCATCTCTTCTCATGTCTGAAATCAAAGAATCATTTTTTCAAAATAAAACACCAAGAAAAAGTTAGTTCTGTGTCGTTTGGGTTCTAGCTCTATCTAGCCTAGTAGCCCACAGTGTTGTAGTTATTAGCCAACATTTATAGCAAGCTTGGTTGACCATCCTTCTAAAACTAATAGCCTGAAGGCTATGGAGTGCCATTTTATTTAAAAAATAAATATAGACTTAAGTTTCATAATGTGATTTGTCATATTAATATTTAGTTCCCTTTCTATCTATTTTAACTCTAGATAAGGGGCCTATGGCTATCTTACAGACAGCTACCTAATTACTAGGCTAGGCCTACTAACTAAACACGATTACGAGAGAAAGAAAGAGAGAGAGAGAGAGAGAGAGAGAGAGAGAGAGAGAGAGAGAAAGCGAGAGCTGTGTGAGACTGTGTAAGATTTCTCAGATGCAGCCTGAACCCCACAAAGAAGATCATATGGCTTTGTTGTGGAAATTGATCAATCAACATTTAATTTTGGGTCAGTTCGTATTTTGGGTCAGTAGGCTACGTGTGTATTCCTCTGCCTCATGGCATTTAAACCACACGATGGCGGCATCGATCACCTCTCTCTCTCTCTCTCTCTCTCTCTCCTCTCTCTCTCCTCTCTCTCTCTCTCTGTCTCTCTCTCTCTCTGTCTCTCTCTCTCTCTCTCTCTCTCTCTCTCTCTCCGTCTCAAAGGTAGGAGGCGGACTGTCGCCCAGTGTCACCCATCTGCTGCTCGTGCAGATCATAACCTACTCCCCTAGACCGTGTCAGTTTTGCTTTTCTTTTCCTCTCTTCTTTCCGGCTGGAATATGAGAGCCACCCGCACGGTCCGGGGCGCGTGGATCGGAGAGACGGACACGAGGAGCCCGGCACAGGTGAGCAGGTTACATGAATTGTTGACAGAGTTTGACATAAAGAAGAAAGAAAGGTAGGCTTGTAGAAGCAATGTTTTATGAGAGGAGTTCCAATTTAGGATGCGAAAGTTGTTTTTACTGCGTCGAGTTCAACTTGAGACACAGGCTACTGTTCAGATGATGACAATATAATAAGGCTAAGGAAACTACAAGTTAAAGAAGTGAAAATTGGACTAACGGTTTTCTCTTGCAAGAGACAGCTCACTGCGTTCACAGTGACAGTCCACTGTGTCTATTATCGCCAACCAAGAGTTATTTACATCCTTTTAATCGTCAGGGTCACATTTATTTATTGACACTGGTATGGCAGCAGGTTATTTGACTGGTGAATCAATCTGGTTTCTATCCTTCTGCTTGCTTAATCTGCAATCATCAAATGCAATACACTTCATTTGGACTGTTCATAATTTTGTTATTATCATCCACTATTTGACTCCAGGCCCAATTACTCTTTGTCGTAGAGTTTAATATATTATAGCAGATGTTCCTGATTTTACCACTTAATGCTATGTTTTGTTATTTTCTTTCAACCACAAAAAGTATAAATGTACAATTGCCAGGACTTTTTATACAGATAGAATACAGTGTGCAGACATATTCTAGTGGATTAATGTTAGTTTTTTTTCATGAAGAAAACGTTAATTGGTGCACAGGAGCAGAAGTTAATGGGCTACAGGCACATCATTTGCATAAATAAAGACAGATTGCATTTCGTTTTATATTTTGTACAATTTCATATAAACCTGACCCCAGAATAAGTGCTTAAACTTCAGCTGAACTTTAGGTCTTAATCATTTGCTAAGTGACAGGTGTGTCTGGTGGAGAGTATGGATGGGTTAACAATAAAGTAGATCTGATGTAATAGTTGAAAAGCCGGCATAATAAAATGGCAAATAACAAAACATATGCATAGAATGTAAAAATATATGCAGAAATTGGATTCGGCAGGTTGTCATGTAAGTTTCCTGGTGTCTAGAGACAGCTAGAGCCTGAGCGGCAACACCTCCTCAACTTCATGGATCCACGAAAGAGGACAGACTACACAAACACAAGTGGCAAAACTGACGCACATGATTCACACAGATAGGAGAATAAAACCAGCAGAGAGAGAGACACACACACACACACAGCTGTGTGGGACAAAAGCAGCAGAGATTTTTCAGATGCAGTGGCTTTCAGCTGTTTACATTATTGTTGTCGGCATGACAAACTAGGACTATAACTACTCGACTTAAATCGTACATTGAGCGAGATAATTCAAAATAAGCAATTAATTGCAAGTTAAGCTTTAGTGCGTAACTTTTTGATATTGATGGGTAATTTACCACAGCTACAAGGGACGAGCATCTCATGTCATTTCACCTTTGAAGTACTCACATTATATTATATAGCTAGAGTACCCGAGTTGGGTACCTGCGAAAACAATTGAGCCACAGCCAGTAAAGTGATCCATAATGGTCCTGGCTAACGCTGCCATGCTAACCCTGCTAACTGCTGACGTTACCAGAGGACCAGGCTGTTTACACCGTGTAGGCTATAACGGTGAGTAGCTTTAAGCCAAGAGAGGGGGGCTGTAAATCGGGACGAGAGGACCGTGAATTTGCAGTGTGTTTAGCGATTGTTGCCGTAATTGTAAGGTAGTTAGGTAGGTAGTGTTATTTTTAGCAGTTCCTACCGCATTTCAAGCGGTTTGAGTAGTCGCTAAGACTAGAAAAGCG
>NC_045748.1:6022442-6027596 GCF_008692095.1 Etheostoma spectabile | reverse complement strand
AAATACAGCACATTTACATTTACATTTAAGCTGAGGAATTTTGCACGTCTGTCGGGTGGAGAGGACGGCGAGGTTGTTGTGTTTTTAGCGGTTCCTACCATAATTCTAAGCCGGAAATGAGGGGGCGGGAGAGACAACTCTCTCCAGTATTTTGAATTTGTGCTGTAGCAACTATTTTAAATGCTAGTTGTCAGTATTACATTACGTACATTGCAAATTTAAAGGAAAACACTTTTTTTTTGTTTAAAGGCCTTAGCAGAGTGTCTGATATCCACAGGGAGGTTAGTCCAGAGGAAGGAGGCCTATATTCTGAGTGTGAGAGTGGAGAATAAGGTTTAAGGAGATCAGACTCATAGAAAGGGGCGTAACAATGTACAATTTAGTTTGTCATCAGGTGCACCTTGAAGTCTGATCTGTGATGGATAGGAAGCTTATGAAAAAACATTGTCAATTTTAAGGTTTTAGTTAGATTTAGATTCTAGCTGCAGCGTACTAGACGAACCATTTAAAAACTTAAAAACTGATACAAAGGCGTGATTTAGAGTCTCTGTATCAGCAGTGGATACAAAAAGACCAGGGGCATCTGCCTAGTCATTGTTGGGTCTGTTGACCTGCTGAGACTTCCACAGAAAGTTTGAAGAGTTTGTCTCGCGTCAATGCCTCAAAAAAATGTTCGCTGGCTGACCGGATACATGAAAAGGTCTGCTGTTGTTCAATTAACCAGAACACAGTCAACTGAACGCTGACATTTCAGTGCTGACGTGCCGCAATTTCTCCGTCCTTCTTACAGTACAGTTTGTTTATTAGGAACATGAACCGCACACAGTCCCTTATTAGTGTATCCACACAGATGCTCATGCACACACACACACACACACATCCACTCGCCATCTACTGATGCAGATACACTTCAGCAGGGTCAGGCTGCTGCTGTATATCTGGGGGCTTTTCAATTGATTAAGTTTTTAATTGACCGTAAACTATTGTAATGGCACTGCACAACCATGAGATTAAGAGATATAGTAGTTAAAAAGTTGTAGAAAGCGCATAATGTCCTAAGTAGAACCGCATTGACAAAGAATTTTGTGGTATTCCAAAGAGTATAGTGGAAAGTGCAGCAAACATCTGACGTAGTGTTTTTTAAGCTTTTATTATCTTTCTACTCTTTGCCTTGTGTTGTAAGAGTGTAGCTGCATTAAGTTATCTTTAACTTACCAAATGTAAAAATGTTGGCTCCAATTCATACAAATGCGTGCCACACAATGTTGCAGTAGTAAGCAGAGATCGTTTAGTGAAAAGTTGTTTTCATGAAAGATAAGGCAAGCTTGGATAAATTGTTTATTTGGCTAGTGAATGGCACAGTGGATTTAGGGTCTTTTTCACTGATCTCTCTTGAAATGTTTCCCATTTAATCAAAATATAATAAAAGGAAATGGCAGCTCAACATGATAACCCTCAGCCCACTCCTTCAGTTCTGATCGTTTGCCTGCAGTTTTGGCTGCAGCATAAGGTATTACAGATATTAAGACGAGATTACTCATATTTAGTTAGACTGGCGTATTGTCTAAGCTATCACACGGGATGTAGTCTATATCCTTGACCTTTCACTTCCAAGGTTGTTCTGGTGCCGCTGGAAATTCCGCCGGGTGCACGTCCCCTTTCTTTGTGTTAGAATTTTCAACTCCGGTCGATTTATGAGGACTATGGTTAACTGCTTCTCAGATCTCTGCTGGGTAAATTGAGACAGCTAGCTGGACTATCTGTCCAATCTGAGTTTACTCCTGCACGACGTACGTACACATGTTCCATCAAAACAAGTTCCTTCCTGAGACCATTTTAGCAGCGGCTCCGTGACAAGTTTAGCGCGGCAGATGCTGGATCAGATCCACTATGTCAACGTCACAAAATGTGCCTTGTGGCCCGTCTTATTCTGCCTCAGATTACCCTTACCCTGGTATTCTACTAACCGATCCCCCCTCCCCATGCCTTAACCTATCTACGTTGATCCTTCTAGCAGATCCGATTTAGGATGTACCTAAAAACCTATGGTTTAAAGAAATGCCAATAAACCACAGCATGATTTTCTCCCATCCCAGAATGATGTTTGGACTAGCCAGACCTTCTTCCGCAGCGCTGTGGAGGAAGGTCTGGCAAAGCGAGACTACACGGGATGGAATGCTTTCAGTACAATACGATAAAGGGGTACCATCCAAAAGCAATTCCCTAAGCTATTGTTTAAAGTTTTAAATTGTTTTAATATTTCTGCATTAAAATGTCAATAAACGACTATAGTCACATGTACTTACATTATCCCAAATGTTTCCACCAATGTTCAAACCCTGAGAAATCTTAATTAATGTTATGGGACGTGCTACTGACTCTATGGTAATAATTCACTCTCATTGCTTATCCTTGACCTTGTCTCATATTCCCATTAAATCTGGTCTAAAGCCGCATTTGCTTGCCAACCTTTTTTGGCTTGTCCACATGTGCAAAACATATTATATTGAGTCCACACCGTGTAATCCTTTAAACACAGAGCATCGGTCCTATTCAGCACTGAGAATAAGAACCAAAAGTACCTCATTGTTCATCTGCCCTTACGCTGTTTCCCAGGAATAAATAGTTCCAATGTATAACCTCTGGTAACATCTGGAAAAGAGACAAAATAAATAAAAGGCAATTTATGAAAAAAGCAGTCATTGCATAAAAAGTTAAATCTGGATAAATTGTAAATCTGCTTTTTGTTATCTTAAGAGAAAATGAGCACTCCCGCCTCACTGAAAAACATGAAAGCCAAAAGCAAGATACAACTCCAACACTGATGGCCCTGGCCACTTCCAAGGTATGAACATCTGTAAATGAATCAGCCAGGTGAAACAGACTGGTGTTGAGAGACAGTCCATGTACTTAAGTAACTTGCCCCTGGCAAATGAAGGGAAAACAGTATATTATTCACAGAAAAAGTGATTTGGGGGACCAGGCCTGGCATTTGCGTTTACCAGAAACAGTTAACTTCTTGTCCCTGCTCTCGCCTACTGTCCTGTCCTTATTAGCCACTCCCTGTAGACATGTAGGAGAGAGCCACCACCTTCAGGCTAATTTTGGGCTGTCTGTACCAGGGCCAACTCATTAGCCTGATTCCTAGAGCTAGCTAGGCCTTATTCATTATCAATGTGACCTCACCCAAAGCAACATATCCGTCTATACTTTTTGCCTCTTGGTTACGAGAGAAAAGTTAATGTATGGGCAGTAGTAAATTCAACACAGCGCTGTCAACAACAAGCTCCTTGTTTTGGTTTTATACAGTGTTCGATACAGTATTTCACAGTTTTATTTTACATTTGTGCCTTCCAGACTCTTTTTATGGTTTGTCTTGATAAGCTGAGGTTGGTTATGGCATCCAAGACCAATGCATCAGCGGCCCAACTCCCTCAGACTAAAGATGTCTTCAACACGTTGTTCCTAGGTCAGTGTATCAGACAGCAGTGTGGTTCACACAGCAGCCGTGTTCCAAAGCACTATTGTGGAATTACATTGGAAAATGATGGACAGTCAGAGAAGACATTAAGGCCACATTGTATCAGAAACCAGCTGCTCCGCAAGAGGTCAGAAGCATCACCCACCTAAACTGCAGTGAGGGGACCTGCAGTGACTGCAGGGAATAACAGTGCCAGCACATGTAGTCACAGACAATAATGTGGTTGAGTGAAATAACGATTGAAAAAATGGAAATAACAAGAAATACAGACCAGGGAACGTTGTGTGTTTGTATGGGTCATACTATATTCTTACTTTGTATTTTGTGTGAATGCAAACTATTGCTTTAGCATCCGTAACATGTGTTTACCCATTAAATCAAAGTTGATACAAAACTTTCAATAAGTGGTCTGTTACAGTAGCTTTCTGATTAAAGTGTATTTTTAAGTCTCTACATTGACGGCAGACATGTTATTTACACCCATTTCAATTTGCTTGCAACCACTGACCATACCCGCTACAGTTATATACAATTTATGGCTGGTACTCTGACAATGCCAGCCAAATCGGCCTAAAATAAATAAATACATTTATCGTAGAACTTCATATTTGATATGCGTGCTACGTATTTATGTATTTGTAGTACTGTATAAAGATTTTCACATTCTATTCTTCACGTAGAGAAACCCCCTTCCCACTGTCACACCAAATGTAGCATCAATCAGAGTTTGCATTATGAAATTTCTTGAATTCAGGTGTATAATCTCCCTTTCGGCCTGGCTTTATTTAGCACTTCTCTGCCAGCTGATGTAGCTCTGAAGAGAGAAGAATGAAGGAAGCCGTAAAAGCAAGACAGGGTAAGGTTGCTTTTTTTCTAGCGGAACATGGAGGATTTTCCCCCTTTTTTTCACCAGTGAGGACGAGATGGTTTACTCTGTGAGATGAGGGGATGTTACTCGGACGCAGTTTGTTGCACATTCACTGGAGCTGAACAAAACTTTTCAGTTAAATGTTATCGATAGTAAAATTGCAGTGAACAAGAACTGTATGTGTGGATCGGAGTCTTCCTTGAAAAATTGAAATTTTGTACTGTATGTTGGAAAGGCGGCTATGCAAAAAGCACCAAGTTAACCATTAAACATCTGAGAATGAATTAATGAAGTCTAACTGACATTTTCTTTGTTTTTGGTTGACATATAATTGCTTCCTTGAGCGTATTTTAAGCAGGATTTCCCAGCAGCGTGTGTGTAGAAAGAGATGTTGATGTGGACAGTGGTGCTATGAGAAAGATGAAAACTTATCATTCCTAACTAAATCCATGGGGAGGCACACAACGGGTTTTGGCCCCGGGTAGAGGCTTTATTTCCACCGCCTGTCTGTCTTTCGCATTTGTGCTCATGTAACTTTGTGTGTGCTTCCATGCATTAGCTTTATCCACTTAAATTTAATTTAATTTGTAAGATTTTATTATATATTTTAAATAATTTTAATGTATACTCGTTATTGATCCCCTATGGGGAAATTACAATTTACACTGGGTTGTTATTAGACACACTACACATGCTCAGGTCCTTTACATGCACTAATGGCGAGATGTCAGAGTGAGTGGGCTGCTGGACCAGCGCCCTGAACGGTTGGGGGGGGGGGGTTTGGTGCCTTGCTCAAGAGCACCTT
>NC_045748.1:6019926-6022432 GCF_008692095.1 Etheostoma spectabile | reverse complement strand
AGGAGGTGAACTGGCATCTCTCCAGCTACCAGTCCACATTCCGTATTTTGGTCCCAACGGGGACATGAACCAACCCCCTACAGACTGAACTACTGCCACCCCCCCATTCTGCAGTCATTCTCTGTTTACTCCCTTCATCCAGTGAGCTGGCACCTTTATTGTGGCGGGCCCAGCACGCTCAATTACCTGCTAACATCCCATTACCCTCACCTACACAGCTTTATCCAGAGGACACGTTCTGGACGCTCAGAGTTTCAGCTTGCTCCAGCCACGCGTGCAGCAGCCTAGTGTGTGATTTAGTGCATCCCTGTGAGTGCACGGAAAAGTCAGAATGAGGATAAACGAAGCGTTTTTTGAATATTCAGTAATTGCGGATTACATTAATTGTTCTAGGTTTTAGTTCAACCTTGTTGGAGCGGCAATTTCATTGCACAGCAAGTGTTAAGCCGACTTCTGGATATGAAAGACTTGTTGCTTTTTGTCATTTATTTAAGAGAGGTGTTACCTGGGAAACAACTACTCTCATGGGGGTCCATATGAAGACAAAATACAGTAAAATCCGATACAATCATGTTAACAAACTGTTAAGATCGTAGATGATATGAAGTAATTTATGTAATAGTTTTGCTCCAGTGCTCAAAACTGTAAACAGTTTTATACTGAATCAGGGAGGGCTTATTATCAGCATTATTCAGTCCTATTAGTGATGGAGCCTTCAACAAGTGTCTCTTTTCTGACACTAATGTATGGCCGAGCTTTTTGTTTTGGTAAACCATTTTGGAAAATAGTGTTAGAGAACCTGGGGAAATTTGTTCTTCAGCCAAAAAAATCTTTATTTTAGCTGCTAAATTTAGTCTTTAAACTGGAGAAAATGTGTCCATATGCTACCTGGTTATTCAGCTGCTTGTTACACAGACTGGTAGTTCATAAAAACCCACCAGCGCTGTGGAGGAAGGTCTGGGAATGCGAGACTAGACCGAGGGTAACGTTAAGTTAGCTGATGATGGTCACTTCCAAACTGTAGGCGTGCGGATTGTTAAACCACATGTCTGGTTTTTATATTTCTACACGTTAAATAGAAGATTTGAGGTGTGGGTGTGAGGCTTTGAGGAGTTTAAATGCACCTTGGACAGAGCCGACAGCTGAGTGACAAAAACAACGAGTAGCCTAATGTAAATAATTACTTTGGCTGTTGAGTAATTAGCCAAGCAAAGTTTTTTTTTAATTTTTTTAGTGGCTACAGTAATAGCCTATGTAATGTTAACGAGTAGCCCAAGTGATTACATTTTCAAGTGACTTGCGACACTGGAACTGGGTTGCTAGCATGAGCATTGCTACTGTAGCATTAGCGGTGTTAGCCATCGCGGCCATACCGACAAAGAAAACCGCATCATCTATAGAAACTTTATCAACGAAGAATCCAGAGCCAGAAAACATTCATTTGATTGACAGGTGGACCCTAGGCATTGCAGTGAAAAAAAAAACAGCGGCTTTAACAAGTGCTTAGCAACATTGTTTTTCCACAGAGGGCTCTAGTGACATTCAGTACACTCTAAATGCTGTTCCCATCGCAGATTTAATAATTCAATGTGTATTGGTTGCCGTAGAGAGTTTAGTGTTACGTAGTTCAACAGAAGAGGCCTTTCCAACCCAACCAGAGAAAAGTGTTTGTGTGTTGGTGTGCTGGCTGCTGCTGATGGTGGGGAGTTATTTATGCTTTTGAATTGGGTCCCAAATCAATTGGTTCTTGAGCTAACTTTACACGTTTGCCATTTGTCCAGTTCCAATGTTTCCTGCTGCTGCTTTCAGTCAACATAATATTGTAGAATCAAAACTCCTTGGCTCAGTGCGTGTGTGTGCGTGTACGTGCGTGCATGCGTGCGTGTGTGTGTGAATGACAGATGGTGTTTTTTGCTTTAGGCTGATCATTGCTGAGTTAAACTGACAGAGCTTCTACTTTTCTTTTTTTGAGTTACGCAGTCGCAAAAATAGTGGCAACACATTTGTGTCATCTTTATAGCTCCAATTAAGTTGAGGTGAAGAGGAAAATTGAAATTGGTCCAGTATTAAGCAAGAAAGCAGTGTCCAGCAACCGCAGACGGGGCTGCAATCCTGTAATCCTAGGGCCAATGTGCATAGTCAATTATGTCCCCTAAATGTGCTGTTTTTGCTAATCACAGGCTCAGATTGTTATTAAAAGTATCTGACAACATTATGGAAGGGATCCCTACAGAGATAGGCCTTTTTAAAAACCTCTTTAAAGGTCCCATGGCATGAAAATTTCACTTCATGAGGTTTATTAACATTAATATGCATTCCCCCAGCCTGCCTATCATCCCCCAGTGGCTAGAAATGGCGATAGTTGTAAACCAAGCCCTGAGTATCCCGCTCTGGCTTTGAGAAAATGAAAGCTCAGATGGGCCTATCTGGAATATTGCCCTTTATGAGGTCATAAGGGGCAAGGTTACCTCCGGGCAAGGTTACCTCCCCTTTCTCTGCTTTGCTC
>NC_045748.1:6018102-6019916 GCF_008692095.1 Etheostoma spectabile | reverse complement strand
TTTGGCCCACCCATGAGAGTGAGACATCATGGCTTCAAACGAGCAAGGCCACACCCTCACCCTCCACCTTACCAATCGGTAAACTATATGTTTATTTCAACGGAAACTAGAGTTGAAATTGTCGGAAAAGTAGAAAGACGACCCAAAACAACTTTTCATCATTTTATTTTCTTTCTGTTCACTTTGAATGAAGTGTATTTTACGATGCTTAAATTACTATTTATTTACATGGAGTCTGGTGGCTTTAGCGAGTGCAATTACGCGGATGTTTTTATGTTTAAAAAAAGATCTTACTCTTTAACAGAAAGTTCAACCTTAAAAATCCTTTCCATAATGTTGTCAGACACGTAGAATATTAATCTGAGCTTGTCAATGGCAAAACAAGTACTTTTGTGAACGTAAAGAGAAACTGCACAATTGCCATATGAACTTATATTGTAGCTTGTTTTACTGACTGCCGACTGCAGCATTCTTGCTTAATACTGGACCAATGTCAAAGATTGTTGTTCCCATTAGTCACATAGACACAAAAACATAGGAAAATAGGGTCCAGGTCGAAAAAACAAAAGTCACCCTTAAAGTTCAAAGATCAGATTCTCTTTTTAATAAAGTGCAGAAGAGTGGTGATATTTAATATTAAAGGGATAGTCCTTTGTGACACCTGTGGTTTCTCCCAGTTGGAGACTAGTTAGCAGCTCCATGATTATCTTAATTTGAATTTGTGCAGGGTGTGTGGATGGCTTAAAGCCAAACATAATCCTTGAGCATAAACACACTGGGTTTCTATGTGAGGCTCCAAATGCATTTGGAAAAATAAGCTTTGTTGATTGCAGGTCCTATCATATGAGTAAACAACACCTCCCTCGGTGAGTAATCATGCCATCCATTGGCAAATGTCTAAAGACACACTCCAAAACCACTGACATACCTAAATGAAAAATGCCATCATGAAGTGCGAGATTCATTGTAGAAGAGAAGGGAAGACCACAGCAGCAAAGTAGACCAGAATGCAATGCAGCTCTCCAGAACAGGAGTGTCTTGCCTGGATTCACAAAAATGAATTCCAAGTGTACAGATTCTGGGAAAGTGGAACTGAGTAAATTAAAAGAGTTTAGTTATATAGAGATTTTTCATGTATTTTCTCTTTAAGGACATTATGATGTGTTAATCCCATTTAACAATTGCCCTACCTTACAGTATATGTAAATACAAACTGTACATTTTCACATTTCATGAGTGCTTTAATATTTTTATTTTTTATGTTGGTGACTATTTTCAATGGCGGATAAAAACACATTAAGTGCTTTAGGGAGTTTTGACGGCACACGAACGGTGAATTTGGGACTGACTCAAAATAAACTACTGTGCCTATGTTTAATGAAGGAGCATGTCACCCAGTGCAACAGTTTGGCTCATAGATGTGTTTTCAATTATCTGTTTGACAACAGTGGAGGTCTACAGCAAAGAAAAATATGCTACATATACATACATATACAATATATTGGCTTTGGCTGCACAGGGAAGTATAATCAATTCACTCATGACCATGGGATTTCTGGTGTTATTTTTTTTTTAATTTATGTTTTAATCCCCTCTTGTGATTGATGTATATCAACACTGATCAGCAGCTACTTCACAAACACTACATATTTTACAGCAGTGCCTCAGGTGAGAGCATCGGCCCAGGCAGCAGTTTATTTAAGAGGCAGCCTTCCTTAAACATTTCAAATTACAGGAGGAGAGTCTGCAGAGCATGATACCGTACAGTGTCCTTGTCCACACACACACACACACACACACACACACACACACAC
>NC_045748.1:6016719-6018092 GCF_008692095.1 Etheostoma spectabile | reverse complement strand
CACACACACACACACACACACACACACAAGCCCTCTCACAATCTGAGGTGTGAGATAATGTGAGAAGTATTTACTTCCCACTTGACAAGAAAAAAAAGTGACTGGCGTGTTAAAGACAATTTCATTTGCTGGATTTGTTGTGTTAACAGAGACACAATGGTCACAACACACTACTGTGTAATCAAATAATTAGGATTTTACTTTTAGAGTTTTGTTGCATCAAAAAGCATCTCAGCACATAGTTGTGGGCACGTTGTCAAGCAGGCAGCACATTGCATTGGTCACCTGCTGGAAAATCATTACGTAGTGTAATTTTGCTAGTGTGCGTGTGCAGGTTTGTGTGTTCCATGAAGTGCAATAACCTCTTTTTTTGTAGGTCACATTTCCAGTGCTTAATGCAGTGCCAGAAAATGATTGGAAACAAAAGAATTACAAAAGAGGAAAACATTTTTCAAAATCAGGAAAAGGTGAATGTCCTCCCACAGAAGGAGACAACTCAAACTCAAATCTTGATATAAATGTAAAAACAACTTAGAGTGATGAAGTTTTCAAATAGAAAGAAAAAGTACTTCAGTATATTGAGGACATCTCAGTGTCTTCTCACTGACCTCATGATACACCACTTTAGAGTTGGAGGCTGATATCCTGTTCATAAAATAGTCCTGACCTGTTATCACTGACTCAAATTAAGTGATGTGGTTAGAGGCAAGAAAAATGGGATTATGACGTGATCATATCAGATAAAAACTACATCTTGACAACTAAGCCAGTTTCATGCTTTTTTGTGTCCGTGAGGGGCCGCTTTGGACCACGTGACCTAAATATCGCAGACCCCTATTTGGATGTCTGCATGCGGCCCAAAAATTTGTGTCTCTCTGTTCCACACTCCAGTCAAGTTAGTGCACCTCTGGCTGGTTTGGCACGAGGAAGAAGAAAAGGATTAGATTAGAACAACAATATGGATGCTGGTTTTAGAGCGATCCACCGTTATCCACATTTATATCATTTGTTTTTAAAGGAATACAAAGACTCCTGGCAAGAAATTGCGCAAATGCATGGAACACCAGATCGACGCAGACTCTCAAATGTAATATAAATGGAATCGCATGTGCAGCAAGAACAAGTCCGCAGCCGTCCTGGGACGTGGAACGCGGAAAGTATGTCCGACCTTTTAGTCTTGTTTCTCTTTTCATTTACAGAAATGCCATTCATTCAGCTTTACTGACATGATGTACAATTTAGTTTCACTATATATTTGGAGAGCTTCTATCATAGTCAATTATGACAACAACAAGGATGATGATAAAAAAAAATTGAGTAGTAATAATGACAATAACAACAACTGCGGTATATATATATATATATATATATAT
>NC_045748.1:6015863-6016709 GCF_008692095.1 Etheostoma spectabile | reverse complement strand
ATATATATAGACAAAAAGCAACCTAGTCTCTGCCTGCTCCCTGCTCTCCAGAGTTCATTCTGTTCTGTATAACGGCGTCTCAGTCCGATGTGAAATGGACACGGTTAGCTGTGAAAACACGCCTCCCTGGACGCACATCACACAGGAGAATCGCAGCAATCTGTCAAAGACAAGGCTCCTCTCCCTTCCTGCTCACTCTTTCTTTCTCTCTCTCTCTCTTCTTTTTTTCCCTATCATTGAAATTCAGATTGAGCAAATATTTTCTCATTCCATAGATTCCGATGTGTGAGTAACCAAGTGAGCAACGAGTATGAGGGTGAGTAGTGTTAGTTTGGTTGTCCAGTGATGATTTCCGTGTGGATAATGCTTACTACAGTTTTTTTTTTTAAGATGCAAAAAGTGATCAGTCTTTTCTCAGTTTTCAATTAAACACTGGGGGTTTTAATAACAATACAAAGCTGAACACCATCCAATCTGTGCACCATTGTTGAGCCAAAGTATTCCTGCAGCAACTTGACATTTCATTTTATTTACTGTGCATAATCAGTGTTTTTATGTCTTAGTCATGGATGCAGGTACAGGGGTCAGGTACCCAAGGGGTCAGGGGCCCCTTAAGGCCTCAGTGTGCTACAATTAGTTGCTTGTTAGGTCTTATATAGTCTATATTGGTGATGTTACACTTCCGGGATTGTTCAGGTGAAAATTCAGGAAGTTGTTCAGGAAATTCTGCCAGATGACCCTCTTTTTAGGGTGGTTGTCCGTCACCTTCCGCTTTCTTTGTGTTGGCATTCTAAACTTTGGCTGATTTCTGAGGACTATGGTTAACTGCTCCTCAGATCTCTGCAA
>NC_045748.1:6015680-6015853 GCF_008692095.1 Etheostoma spectabile | reverse complement strand
GACAGCTAGCTAGACCATCTGTCCAATCTGAGTTTTCTGTTGTACGACTAAAACAACTTTTGAACGTACACACGTCCAAAACGAGTTCCTTTCCGAGGCTATTTTGCAGAGGCACCATCATTGTGTCCGAGCCTTAGCATCGCCCTAGATGATTGGGATTGGTTTAAAGAAAT
>NC_045748.1:6002855-6015670 GCF_008692095.1 Etheostoma spectabile | reverse complement strand
CAGAGCACGTTTTTCTCCCATCCCATAATGCTGTGTGGACTAGCCAGACCCTCCTCCGCAGCGCTATGGAAGAAGTTCTGGCAATGCGAGACTAGCTCTTATCCTAGTGTTTAGTGGCCAGGTGTGTGGAGATGTGAAAGCAGGATTTGATCTTCCTTCTCTTTGTTCATTGTTCACAACTTATGTATCCCCCCTCTCACGTTGAAAAATGACGCCAAAGGGCTGGGTCTGACTGGGGTGCTAGAGGAGACGTTTTTCGTCAGTATTAAACGTCAAAGGCACCTGATAAGGCGTCGCTTTTTGAAGTGCTGAGAATGTGTTTCCTGTACTGTCTTTCCTTTAGACGTGTTTGGATTACATTTGACACCATCCGTTATTTTCCAGATGTGTTTATTTTAATGGATTTCCATACAGTGGATGTAATTTAGCACTATTAATGGTATAAAACTGAATAGCGTGACAAATTAATTCCATGCAGGACATAGCGATCCTGGAATTGTAGCTGTTTAGGCTTGGTCTCTTTTTCATTGTGATAGATTTAGTTGTGTTTGCTACTGCCTCTCAGAGTGCTGAAGCTGGCTGTGTCACCCATTTACAATGACTTCACTTTCTATTCTAACTTCTCCTCTCACTTTCAACAGCAGCATGTGTTCAGGTTTCACAGCTTACTCAGGTTGGTGGGTTGCGTGTCCTGTGCAGTTGGCCCGTTGTAGGTCGTAGTTTAGTGTTATGACAATCTTTTTTTGTGATAAAATGTTTTTATTTGGTTATGACAATATACAAAATAATAAACCTAAACACAAGTATGTGGATTTTCTTCTTCTACTAAAGCATCATGTTTATTTTTTCAGATTAGTTGAACTAGTTAAAATGATTTTTTTTTTACCCCCAAGCTAGATAGTTTACAGAAAGACAAAACTGACAGAAGGGGGTGACTAACAGAGAAACCTGCAATTACGGACAGCCCAATGGATGTTTCAGTGCACACCACAGTTACTGATATTTTAGAGCCATGGTCGGAGCCATAGACTAATTTGACCAAACCTCAATCAGGATGAATGAATCAGACAGACATGACTAAGAAACAGGAACAGAAACACACCCTTGGGTTCATGCTCCCCTGGTTGGGAATAAATAAAATGGTAAAACATCTGTGTGCTTGTCCACCAAAGATGGTGGTGGCGATAATTGGCATTTAATAATCTGTCTATGTTCAGAAAAAGAACATGTTTTAAAGTGTTTTGCTGGCCCATGTACTGTAAGTACGAATGTTATGTGTGCTACAATATATAAAAGCCTCATTGTACAAAATGAGGCTTTGGTACAATCTACCTGGGTTGTGTTATCTCATTTCCCTTGTCAAGGAAGTGGAACAGCGGATGGCAAACCCTTTTTTTCACCTTTGTTTTGGTTTTAATTTCAGCTCCAATTCACAATCCAGTGAATGTTATTAATATGTCTACAACATAAATACAGGACAAGTCAGAAATCGAGAATTTATTGAATAGGTCAGGGGTTCTTGGCATTTTTTGTCTCTGGGGGCCAGAGTCTTTTTTTCTAATTAAGATAAGTCAAATGACTCTATGCCAAGACTGATGGATGCTTACATAAGAACAGGAACAGAATTTAAAAAAAAAAAAAGTGCTGTCGAGATAAAATGAAGTGATAACTATGGTTCACCTTACAATTCAGCCAACACTGCACTGCACGACACCACGTCATAGAATTGAGAATTACTGGACTAGGTGATACTCAGACGTGACGAACTGTAATCGGTGATTTGCCTGCAGGAAGTAGGAGTTGTTGACAGGATCGCCGGCTGTCACTCTGTCAAATGATATTGACCCTCGAGTGTGATAAAACTAGACAGCCATCATAAAAAGGCAGAGAGGCAGCAGATGTGCTAATAGGTGCTTAAAGCTGATAAGACAGCTACAACTTTACCGATGAAAGGTTCTTTGCTGTTTAAGAACATTTCATTTTCAACCTTTATATGTCATTGATTTTGAGAAACTGTATGTACTTGTGTCTTGTCTCGGTGTAATAAATGTCTATATATTTCATAATAAATCTATTTTTAGCCGTGCAAGCAGTCACTATTGTCAGTCTGTCCACCACTTTGATGCAGAAATCATAACAACTATAAGATGAACTGCCTTTAAAACTTGGTACAGAAATTTGAGGTTCCTACTGGAGAAATTAATATTTTTTTCTAGCACCCACATGAGGTTTACGTTTTTGGATTTGATTATAAAAAATTGGAAAATATTTGCAAACGTGACCTATCATACTTAGCTTTATTTTGTGATTAGTGCTGATTAACAAATGTTAGCATGCTTATGCTCCAAAATAAGATAGTAAACATTAAGTTTCCATCCACATGTCAATTGAATTATCTGAAGTTCGGCCATTTTGTCGCCCATTTCCTTTGGGAGTTCCTGATAAATTATATTCAAAAAGTCTCATGTCTCCTCGTCCGTCCACTTCCATCTGTCTTTGTTGACACCCGCCACGTGTGCAAACAGAGCGGAAATTGACTAAAACTTCTTCATTTTGTGGCAGATTGCAACCATAAAATGACCTAAAACTTAATCGCAAATTATTATTTATTCGGCACATAACGTTTGCATCAGCGTTTATCCCATAAGCCATATATCGATCAAGATAAAACTCGATGAGACCGATTTCCTTTGAGTTGATATTCATGAAATTCCATCAAATTCTACTGTTTCCATGAGGCATTTTTTATTCGATATGACTTAATTTGGATAAAAACGTGTGGATGGGAACATAGCTAGTGTTCTTCAACAAGGAGATCTGAGAGCTGCTGAATCCCTCCTAGCCCTAGAGGTGGTTCAAGGATGAGGTTCTCATCCTTGACAGGGGAGTGAGAAAGGAGAGTTCCCTAAAGCATGGTATTACTGTTTAATTGCAAGACAAACGATCATGCTAATGGATTCTGGCAGAAATAGCGGTTTTGTCTTCTAAATATCAAATGTTTTCAAGCTGTGATCCAGTTACTTATATGAGCTACAAATCACATTTTGGACAAAAAAAATCCAGCTTGTTTGTCATGCAAGCTGGCTAGTATTTCCAGAAAAATGCAGACTTACTACAAGAAGCAGGACAATTTCAATGTGTGTGTGTGTGTGTGTGTGTGTGTGTGTCAAAAGGACCAGAGCATGGGGTGATGAGGACTATCCTCTGCTAACCTTAATGCAGATGACCAGTGATGGCCACAGCATCACCTCGACAGTAAGTCATAAATTCAAACTCTGCTACATTCATAGAAAAAGATACAACAAAAAATCAAAAAAATAAGGGACCAGTTTATAAATTGCAAATAAACCAATTTTTTTTAGCTTTGCTTTTTAAAACCTGCTAATTTCAGTATATTGCCTTCATCAAACAATCTAAACATACAATACCATCCCTGACATGTCATGCCCCTCTCGTTCCTCAAAATGATAGCTTTGTCTGTTTTTGTATTTTTTTGCAGTTTGTTGGATGACCTAAGAAACACAGGACAACAACAACAACAACAACAACAGGAACAGCAGCAGGAATTGCCGATCTCGCTGGAGGCGATTGTCCTCACAATCTTTCTCTCCATTATTATCATAATGACAGTGTTTGGCAACCTGCTAGTGATGGTGGCACTCTGCAAGGACAGACATCTACGGTGAGCCTGTTGTCATTTCTTTTTTCAAGGCTGGAAGCAGCAAATGTGGTCAAATCTGGCTTGAAAGTCCCAGGGAAAACAAGAATTGTTTCTTGTTGTCTCCTCTCAGACGGAAGAAAACAAACTACTTCATTGTGTCGCTGGCGTTTGCTGACCTGCTGGTTGCGTTGTTGGTGATGCCTTTCGCTGCGATCGAGCTGACCACCGGCCAGTGGAGATACGGAGAAATCTTCTGCTTGGTCCGAACCTCCCTGGACGTCCTGTTGACTACAGCGTCCATTCTGCACCTCTGTTGCATTGCGCTGGACAGGTTTGTGTGTGTGTGAGAGAGAGCTGATAAGGGGAGAAATTGAGAAATGTCTTTTCTTTCCAGTATACAGCATGTGTGTGTATTACTCCAGGTATTACGCTATCTGCTGCCAGCCGCTGGTCTACAGACACAAGATGACCCCAGTCAGGGTGGCAGTGATGCTCAGCGGCTGTTGGCTCATCCCCACATTAATCTCCTTCCTACCAATCATGCAAAGCTGGAACGCCATCGGCATCGAGGACATTGTGAGTCCTCAGTAGCCGAGCTCAGAAACAACTGCTGGCTATATAAATTATGATTCAAGAAAATATACTGTATTTTTTAACAAAATATCACTTTTGAGTTTGTATACCTCCCATAAATGTTTTGGTTATATATTTTGTTTAAAAAAAAAATGTATATAATACAATTTAAAAATAACAGATAATTAAGAACAAGTACATTTCATCACAATCTTCCAAACTGATTGTAAGTGATTCAAATAAGAAATTCCCATGTTCAAAAAAGGGTAGAAAAAAAAAAATGTTTTGGTCCTACCCCGTTTTTCTATTTGTATACTTTAGTCAAATACAAAACAATTTGATGCTTTACTTATTTATACATGTTTACACACAAATACATGGACCGTATATCTACCTACCTACACGCACATGTGCACATGCATACACAAAGACGCACATGCATACACACACATACATTTACACATTTTTTTCTTTTCCATCTATCTACTTTGTTTCCTTCTTTCTACATCAAAACTGAATAAAAACCCATCCAAACCAAACATAGCATATATAACCATACAATCAGTACACAATACCATAACCTCAATTCCTTTTCGTATCAATTCAATATATTACTTTGATATTGTCTCTCAAAATTGCTCATAATTTCATAGCTTCACTGCAGGCGGCAGCTGTTCCATAAAAAAAACTCCTTTGGTTGTGAAGCAATGATATTTAGCATTTGTTCTTATAAGTTTTTGAAATATAAAAAGTTCCTCTTAATTGATGTTTGCTCTCACTCATTTGAAACAACCCTTGGATGCAGTTCGATAGCTGTTGATTTACTTTGTACATGACTTGTGCAGTTTTAAAGACCCTAAAACACCTAAAGGGAGAGATGTTCTTTCTGTGAGAGCAAATGCAGCGTAAACCTTTTCAACCTAATGCTCTCTGTTTCTAATAACGTTGCCAATCCCTTGAACAATGACACAGTAATGCAGTGATCACAAAACAATTCCAGTCCCTGTGGAGCCTTTCTTGCTGCGAGCAAAGACAGCACCTCAGCAAGCATTTCCTGCTGGTATGAATATGTTTTGGCGTGAGGTTATTTCAGAGCTGCCTTGAAATGATCAGCAGGACTCCCAGAGGCAGACGAGGATAGACAAATTTATTCAGCCAGAGTTAATGAAATACATGGCTCTTTATTACTTACTCCGTCTGTACATGTGGGCCAGGTTTCAGTTTCATATATATGTGTTTGTGTGTACGTTTGTTTTGTCTTTGGTCACTTGTCTCTCTCTGAATAAAATAATCCATTGCACTCTTGTTCTGCCCAAAAAAGGAATTGTTTAAAATTGAGAACAAGAACTGATTTAAAAATTGGTACAGGCTGTCTGCTTTGGTGTGAACTGTTTCTGCTGCATCTTCACCAAAGAAAGACTCACACTCTGCTCTCCTGGTGATAATCCTATTTACTACTATACAGTATTTAACATATTACTATTACTATTTTCTTAGCAGCTTGCCTCCCCAAAGTTAAAAAAAACCCACTCCAAACAATACCTCTAACAACTAACCAATTAACATGTATTAATGTGTTTCAAACTTACAAACCAAAAATCATTTTTGAACTTTTAGAGCTGGGCTAGCAGTTTCCCCTTGCTTCCAGTCGTTATTACAGAAAGAAAACGCTACAGAAAACATATATCCTTAACAGGTTTAGGTTGTGAATAATATTGATGAAATTCAGTTGCATTAAAGTTGTATAGAAAATGTTTGTAAAAATGTCTGAACTTGGTGTATTTTTGCATCCATGTCTCGTTCCAGATTGAGGAGAGGCGAGCCTTGGCAGGAGGCTCCAACGACACAAGCTGTGTGTTTCTGGTCAACCGGCCCTACGCCCTGATCTGCTCTGCTGTGGCCTTCTACGTCCCGCTGGCCCTCATGGTCCTGGCCTACCAGCGGATCTACGTCACCGCCATGACCCACGTGCGGCAGATCGAGACACTACAGCGGGCCGGCTCCGCTCCTGTCACCGGTACGGCTCCGCTGATCAGCCTTAGGCCCTCCACTTCCTCAGATCCATCGGAGACCAATCGTCTTAGGCCAACAACGAGCTTCTCCTTAGAGCACGCCCCCATAGCAAATAGCCGCATGCGTGTTGAGACTAAAGCGGCAAAGACGCTGGCGATTATAATGGGTTGTTTCTGCCTATGCTGGGCGCCGTTCTTCATCACTAACGTGGTGGACCCCTTCATCCATTACTCAGTCCCCTGGCAGCTGTGGACAGCCTGGCTGTGGCTCGGGTACATTAATTCAGGGTTGAATCCCTTCCTGTACGCCTTTCTGAACCGGGCGTTTCGAAGGGCGTTTCTGGTGATCCTCTGCTGTGGGGATGAGCGTTACGCACGGCGGGGGAGCTGCTCCTATAGACACACCCACAGAGCGTGCTCGGCTGCGTCCGTCAACGGCACGTCTACGGCACTAAGGTAAACACGCGTTAAAGGCACATTTGCACCAGTTTTGGGGAATATTTGAGAGTTTTTTTTTTATATTTGTGTGTGTTGTCCTGCTGTCCTCTGTGTTAAAAAGCCACTAAAGAAGAAAACAAGGCCTCAGGCATGAAACCAGGTTGATTTGCCTCTTTTTGCAAAGAAGAGACAGACGTGCATCTACTGTGGACTGAGTGCCAGTGGGCTGTTGGATAGAATGCTTTGTTTCTATGTCTTTGACACACTTCACTGTAAATTTGAAAAGACGATAGATTGGATTGGTTAATTGTTCCACGACGTGATATTAACCACTTTTTCTTTAGTCGCAGCAATTTCAAAAGTTAGGCCAGTCTGCCCAGAGCTGCTGCAACATTGTACCATTACTCTGTTGAAGTGCAAAAGTCTCATGAAGGTAACAAGGACACCACGTTTATCTGTACAAGGTGACATACCGTTGATGTTACTGATTAGTTGCATATATTAGGTTGGATTAAATGACTGTCTTTTATAAAGACATTTAAAATATAAAATAATTTTATTTAGTTTCAGTCATCCCTACATTTTTATAGACATCCTATAGATCATAGATTGGTGGTACATTAAAACCAGCAGCGAGACAACATCGCTTGGTGCAATATTTTATTTGAATGAAGTTATCATTTCTCATTTAGGCCATGTTTACGCACTCTAATGTGTAAATAATAGATACTTTGTTTTCTCCAGGGATAAATGTTCATGGTCAAAGCAGCTGTGGTGTTCTGCAGATGGAACATTTGACCAGAAAAAAAAAACATACAGTCAAATCAGCCAATCTTGGACCATAATGTGTACTTGTTTTTAGATATGGGGTCTGCTGATGACCTAAGTCTTACGTTATTCTTTCCATCATGTCCCATTGGAAAACATGATTAAAGCTGCCCTTTCAAGATAAAAAATGTCAGGCTTTTGTTAAGCAGATTTTGGCACACACGTAGTACACTGTGTTTTGTGTGTGTGAACTTCCTTTAACTTATAGTGAATGGAGAAATAAGCCAGTGCAGACAGTAATAACAGCATGTAGCATGTAGGACAACAAACATTACGATCAGGAGGACTGAGGACAGAGATGGTCAGATTGTATGGAGTTGTCTTGTTTCTATCATATTGAAATATACATTTAGGTTGCAGTAGGCATTTTTTCGAAATAAATGCCAGTCCAGATGTTTTAGCCACGTGTGTGCCTAGTGACAACAATGTCATTGTGTCAGTCCACCACTTTAGTCAAGACTGAAACGTCTCAACAACTATTAAATGGACTGCCAAGAAATTGAAATTATGAATAACTTGGGTGGTCCCGACTCTTGTCTTGGTCTTCTAGCGCCATCATCATAGCCAAACTGGTTATTTGTCGAACACTTTGGTTTATCACTGAAACAAAAGGTTGACATGTCCCTAACTTTTACAGCTGCTGTAGGCCTACTCCGTGCTAATTAGCAGATGTTAACATGCTAACACATAAAGCTAACACAGTGAACATGGTAAGCATTACCTGATAAGGTTAGCACTGATATTAGCACTTAGCCCAAAGCACCGCTAGGACTAAGTAAAGCCTAACAGAGACACTAGCATATATCTTAGTCTGGTTTCTTGAATAGTAATGTTATTGTCTAAATAGTTGTTTTAAATAGTTATTTGACACAAATGCTGAACTAAACGTAGGAATGCACATTAACAGGACTTTATATAACTATAATTAACTTGTGTTATTTTGACACTATTTGGATCTCAGGTACTACAAGTCCTACCCATGACATTATTGCCTTTGTATTTATTGCCTTTGTAAAGCCCTTAGTAAAAAACGGACACAAAGGCTACCCTTATAAAATACTTGTCGGCTTGAAAGTAAACCTCATGTTGCTGTAAAAGATATGAGTCATCTGAAGTCGTTTGTCTGTGGAGCAGTAGTGTTCTTATAGAGTTACCGGAGGTGTTGATAGACTTCATTGAGGATGGACATGGACTTTTTTTATTTTTTATTTAAACAGATTGAAATCTTTAATTGAATAATAATTTATGATATCACAATATAGTCCAACAGTTCTTCTTACTTTTATTTTATAGGAGGGTTTCTGTTGACGTTAATGGTGGTGATTTAGTTGACGTCTGTGTTTGGGCTCTCCTTCGAGTGGGAATGATGGAGGAGGCGACCTGCTCGTGTCTGTACTGTTTAACTTTAACACAAGTACTGCACTGCTGGAGAGAAACAAAGGCAATTGCATATGCGTGCACGCACACACTTACACACCAGTGTTTCCCACAGAATTAGAGTCTAATGCAGTTGCACTTTTATTTTTGATATTTTTAGAATTCTGGAGTGTTTGTCAACAACAATCATGTCATTTTTTCTTCATGTCCCTCTTTTTTCCTAGTGTTACTTTCATATACAGTTTCAAATTCAATTTTTGTCACGGTTGAGAGGTTTGAGAGGCAGGGTCAACGAGAAGATTTACATGTAATCTGGAGAAAACTTTAAGGAGTGGCTGAGCAAATTAATGTGCTGTGTGTGCAGATCTACAATTAAATAAGATTTTACCCATTTTAAATATTAAAGAAATTCCAAATCAATATGTGGCGGTCAATGCTGATCTTGTGGCGAGCTGCCCAAATAAATCAATGTATGGGGAACACTGCACAAACACAACTGACAAATGAATCTATACAAAATATGGAAAAGCAAGTGTGACCTTCTGATATTGTCTAAAAATGTTACTTGTGTAAACCAATGGCACTCCACATATTACGTGCAAAAACACACGTACAGTGCATGCGTGTCTGTAGAAAGGAGGCATGCTGACCTTGTGCTTCTGCTCCAGTCATAGTGATTTTTGTTGTAATTTGCATAGTCTGTGTGTGTGTGTGTCTACAATTTTTTTGGGCTTTCTGTCTTTGTGTGTAGGAAACAGAAAGGCAAACAGTGTTAAATCCAATCTGATGACCTCTCTTAAAATGTGTCTCAGACAGAAAACAGACTCAGACAATCAGATTAGAGCCGACAGGATACTGGAAACTGAAATTACTGGAGGAATCCTGACAAGTTAGTCTGTCTGTGAGCTCTAGGGCGTAGTCTGTGAGTGGATGGTGTACAGTATGGTTCTATGTAGTGTAGTTTCTAGAATCACAAAAAAGTGTCTTCCTGTGTGTGTGTGTGCTTGTGGGTACACATCAAAAATCTGTCACTTTGTAAGACTGGGACCTGATAAAAGATCAATTTGTTCTGTAAAGACTACACTTTTTCAGTTTTTTGTACCTTTTTTTTTTTGGGCTTTTTCCGCCTTTAATTTTTGACAGGACAGTTAAATGAGAAAGAGGGGGAAGACATGCAGGAAATTGTCACAGGTCAGATTTGAACCCTGAACCTCTCAGTACATGTGTGCCTGCTCTACCATTGAGCCAACCTGGCCACAGCTTGTTGTGCCTTATAAACAGTTTTTCTTCCACTTCTCTCTGTGGTCACCAACAGTCTTCCAGGTCCTACCGAAGCCTGGCTACAGATAAATAACTGATGTTTCTAGGTCATTTTCAGCCAGTATTGCAGCAGAGGAGGATCAACCAAATTTTTGTTTAAATAAATAATATTGGAGCAGCAGTTCCGTTTTGCATACAAGTGAAGCTTTTGCATGTTTGACATCTCTGTAAGTTGATTTGACTGAAAATAAACAGTTACTGCCTACAGGGAAGGAAATTAACACAAAACCTCCGAATACTTTGGAACCTAGGTGGAGTAATGGCGAGTTTACACAATTTAATCAATCAATCAATCAATCAATCAATCAATCAAAAACATGCACATTTTGCCATTTATTTCCTAAAAAGTGGTGAGTTTTGGCTCATGATTCACAATACTCTGCTAACAGAACCTGTTCATGGAAGAAACAGCATTGTTGATATTTTTCCAATATGAAAATCCTGAGACTGCATTTCTGAGTGGTTTGCACACACACACACACACACACACACACACACACACACACACACACACACACACACACCAACCAACACAACACACACACACACACACACACCACACACCACACACACACACACACACACACACACACACACACACACCACACCCACACCACACACACACACACACACACACACACACACACACACACACACACACACACCTTTTAGCCTTAGTTGACTCTTGCCACATGAGAGTTGAGAAACCAATAATATTACTCATATGACACTGCCACTGTGGACCGAATAACAGTAAATACCTGTTTGGTTAAGTTGGTAGTCATGTTCTAGTTCAACTAGCTCTAGTTGATTTAGCTAGATGATCCTTTTTTGAGGTGAAACACTCCATACTGTAAACATGCGTTACCCCAGTATAAAACCAAAACACCTAATTGCACCATTTGACAGAAATGTCAACGTGCTCCTCAGATTGTTCCATCTGTGGCTGCCCCAACACTTGAAACAAGTTTTACAAGTTTAATTTCATTTCTGTTCTGGTCCTCTATAGTTTCTCTGACTCTCTCTGTCATCTTCCCTCCTTCGGAGCAGCTGGCATCAGTAACTAAAATAGTGTGGGCTGAATGTGTGAGCTTCGACTCAAAAATAAAAGCATGGGTGAATACAAAAACAAGCGTGAAAGGTGTGATATAAGAGGTTGATGCAGTCTTAATGTGCACAAATCAGATGGCAGATCAGATAGAAGAAAAAAAATCAGCTGCCTTGCTTTTTAGGCAAACCTGTACAGGTAAACAGGCACATTTCGGCGCTATATGATAAAGTAACATGTTGGACAGATTAGGAAAGCCAGGAAGTGCTATTACAAAAACCTGTTCCCCTTTAGTGTCAAGTGCCTGGTGAGAAAAATAACAAGCTACAACTCAGACTGTCCAACTCTTCCTGTAACAGTTAATCAGCTTCAGAGTGATCCGTCCTGAGTTTCACCTTTCATGGATATCACAAGTCCTGCCGAATCCCATAAACACTGTCGAGCAGCGGCCACTGCTATCAGCCGTGTACAATCAATGTGATTGTAATGCGAGTCAACTATCTGCCGGGCAATGCCAAAACAAAGCACAGCTATTTAGCGGTTTGACAACAGTAGAATTTGAAGTCTCTCTAGAATGAAGGTTCATGTGTGGGACGGGTTTTGATTAAAATAAGATAAAACATTCCACTCCATATAGGGAAATTGTGCGGCAGGATTCAGCAGGCAAGACAAATGAAGTATTAGTGCAAAAATGCACTGTGAAATAGCTGTTGAAACACAAAAATGATGACACCAGTAAAGTATTATTCAATACGTAATATCAAAGGGACACTCCATGTTTTCAATATATTTTTTACACAGGGTAAATTACATCGGAGGAGCACTACTCAGCATGTAAAACTGATGTAAATATCCTCTGTGGCTCTGGAAGAGCTTTGTCAAAGTCTGGGAATACAACCCCAGGGATGATGTCATCAGGGTTGTCTCAGATTGGGCTTGAAGACTACAAAATTTAACCAGCAGTGTTCTAAACTGGAAATGGTGGAGTTTACAAGACGTTGGCGTTAACCAGGAAGAGGGCTTTAAGGAAAGATACTATTCAAGTTGCATTATGGGAAATGTAGGATCTTGGGTTTGGGTGGAGCTTGACCCATACAGGGAATTAGGCTGAATCCCATTTCTCTGTCTTACCCCTTACCCCTTACCCCTAGCCCTTGGCCCCTTACCAAGTGGTAAGGGCTAGGGGTGAAAACATACCTCTATGAAATGGGAGACCACTTTGTTACATCACCATACAGTATTGATCACAAACTTCCAAGATACTGTCTGCAAGTGTGTCTATATGTTGATTGCGTGGGTTTTGATAAGTGTCATTTGCATTTATATATATTATAGTTATTTTATATTAATCTTGGTGGTGCAGAGGCAGATGTTCTTCTCTGGGTAGTACTTCGGTCTGTTTGCAATACATGTGTATACACACTGCATGGTGTGTTGTACATCTGTTTCAGTTATCACCGTTTTGAATGTCATTGATGTTTAGAAAAACTGTTAACAAAAATCTGTCTTTATTGCCCAATAAAAACATTGCATAAAATATATTATATTACAGAACCAT
>NC_045748.1:6001777-6002845 GCF_008692095.1 Etheostoma spectabile | reverse complement strand
TAGAACCATAACTTACATGTCACACATATAAAAAGGCACTCAAATGTATAAAACTAAAAAAGACACACAAGACCACAAACAAACAAACTAGGGCCTACAGCTATTCTGATATTCCAGACCAGTCTGTTGGTCAGTAACCCTTTCCTCACATTTCTTTCATCAGTTTCCCGTATCATAACAAACAATGTATAAGTGCATTAACAAGAATTCATTAGAAATGATTACAATTATGCAGTACCAACACAATGATGAATGGCTACAACATGAACACAGGATTTAAGAAACATCCGCTTGTTTTCAGCCCGAAAGTGGATCAGGTGCTGTGTCCCCCTGCATCCCTGTGATACAGGACGGTATATATAAAGCATGTATCGATGTCTCCAAAGCAAGTAATGTTGTGCATTGATTGTGCACATACCCCTCGGTTACAAGTAAGCTTGTGTCCTCCCTTGATTGTTTTCTTTAACCGTCTATGGTTTCAAGGGCTGTGCACCCCTTCGCCTTAGATCAAAATGAGTATTGGGTCAGCACTTTCTCTCACGTGAACGCGCAAAACTAGGGGAAGGGGTAAGGGGTGTGGGTAAGATACAGAAATGAGATTCAGCCTAAAGCCCAGATCAGACCAAATATTTGCGATGAGACAAAACTGTTTTAGAACGTTGCAGAGAAATGTTTCGGCGGTCTGAACTGGCCTGTCTCAGCTCGACTCAAACCAGCTGATGGTGTTGCTTGCAACTCAGCTGGTCAAGTCTCCAGAGGCTGGTTTTACTACTTAAAGGATGTCATCTGTTTTAACAGCGAAGTCAGCTTGTTAAGTCACCTACAAACTATAACAATACAATTATCCATAATGTAATTTATTTTATTTTATGTTACAAACTGTTAACTGGTCGAAATGGCAGACGGAGGCAGAACGTGCACCCGCAAGGATGTATATTGGAGTGAGCTAGAGAGTGACTGAAGAGGGAGCAGCGTTAGAACAGCACCGTGAATCAGGGAAATAAAACATTTTTGTTGATTCATCACTAGAAATGTAACTGTAGCAAGCATCTCACTATCACTAATGTT
>NC_045748.1:6001335-6001767 GCF_008692095.1 Etheostoma spectabile | reverse complement strand
ACATTCATATTTAGACGCAACAAATGATATATTCAGCTACAAAAAGTCTAGAAATCTTATGTTACAACATAAGTACAGAGAGTTGTTGCTATGGAGATCAAACACTGTCTTGATGCATTGGTGTGACCCAAGAGACAGTTAAAGAAATGGACCAACAGATCCCGTTGCTCTGGACGAAGATCGGTGAAGGATATTAGAAGCACTTTTCCCAGTAAATGCTTAGTGCCAGTGTGCAGCCTCCAACTGAGCTTGACAACGTAGATTTGACGTGAGCAACCCGTTTGAAAGTTGTAAGTCTTCAGGTAGCTGTGCCAAGAGAAATTTCAATCATTCCCAACCTTGAAGAGATGGAAAGCGTAGGTATAGGTTAGGAGATAACATAGACACGGGCTAATTATTGCTAACTAAAATGCTAGTTAACATTAGTAATTA
>NC_045748.1:5999051-6001325 GCF_008692095.1 Etheostoma spectabile | reverse complement strand
GCTAATGTAAGTCCAAACTGTCTGCAAGCTTACCCTGTACTATATGGTAATTCCTCTACTGTGTGACAGTAAGTTGCGTGGTTATGACCCAACTGTTAGCATATTTTTACAAAATTGTCTGCTACGGAGCCATAGCGTAAGATACAAGGTAATAGTAGCTGCGCTTAGAGAGGAGAGACTTACCCCCTTGGTGTAAAGTGGCAGCTTTCAGAATGCTGTAGACCGGCGCGTTGCAAGTAGTTTCAACTCATCTTGTTGCAACTCTTTGGTCTGAACTGGGCTTTGAGGTCAGTTTTTTATTTTTTATTTATTCAAAGTCTTGAGGCTACAGCTCTAATAGGATGTTTGAGTAAAGAGAATCCGAGCTAAAGATGAAGCGGCTTCTTATCTCGGGAAAATAGTGTCCCAAAATAGATCCGTCCACCTTGGTTGAGATGCATGGTTTTGTCCTTCAGGACTATATGAATATTTGGTGTGAATGTGAATGATCACCTGATGCTCTCCCATGGTTTATTTTTTTTTTACATCAGCAGGGGAGTGCGACCTTTTTTGTTCCGTGATGCCAGAGCCACGCAACGTCAAAACCATTACAAAACCTTCTTTATGCTCCTGCTCAGATTGTGATTTAACAGGGTGTGCGATTGCTCTCACCATTTTTCTCTCCATTATTATCATAATGACAGTGTTTGGCAACCTGCAAGTGATGGTGGCACTTTGCAAGAACAGACATCTACGGCAAGCCTGTTTTCTTCAATGCTGGAAGCAGCAAAAGTGGTTAAATCTGGCTTGAAAAGACCCAGTGAGATAAGAAGGGTCTGTCTGCAGCCAGCAGAATTCATAGAAAACACATTTATCTTCAGGGCTTTACCCTCTAACATAAATAATAATAAAAGGTGACTGCCACAGAACACCTACCTAATGCAAATTTCATGTATTTTAATGGCTGTCAGTTAAAAACAAAATTGATCTAATAAATTGTGGTGTAGGTCTACATTAAAAAAGCTGTTGACATTGATACAAGAGCGACAAAAACAAAGAGCCAAAGCAAGGGCATTTGTTTCCTGCTATTTGTACTGAAACCCACTCTGTAAGAACTCTGTAAAAGCACTCACATTACAGAAATCCTGTCCCGAAACACCCTCTCTGACTAGACAGAGATTGGTATCTGTGACATTTAATTTAAAATCAAAGTCAGGCTGCAAAAAACTACAAACAATTTGATCTATACATCAAACGTTTCAAAAAAGGCATTCAAAATGTCATATCAGATGTCATGTTTCCAACAATGTTCAAAACCCAGACAAATCAATTTTTTTTTTAAATGTATCCCCCTTTGCAACACAGTAAAACACTAGAGGCCTAATTTATTGATATATTTCAATATCAATCCAACGTAAAGCAATGAGCTCAAGTGGCTCATGCTAATTCTTGGTGGCTAAACTGTACGGTAACAGTATTAGAGTATAACAATGTTCAACACGTTCGTGACATTATTTTTTGAATTTTTTTTTAACCACAGTGAACAACACTGTGCCAACCCACAATTAAATTTGCAAAGTAATATCCACTGTATAGGTAGTCGACTAATATAATTATAAGTTAGCCAGCTAGCACACTCCAGTCCTTCTGCCTCATTCCCCCGCGCTAAGAGACTTTGTCAGATTTAGAGCCGTCAACAGCCCCAAAGATGCAGCCACAGTTAACATTAGTGCCAAGCCAGAGACTACAGCGACCCGAACCCAGCCAGCAGAAACCGTAACAGAAGGTTTGCTGAGCCATCGAAGAACAAAACGTAGAGCTGGGCGATACGGCTTAAAATAAATAAATAATCGAATGATTTTTTCACACCAAACCCAATTTTCGATTTTAATCGATTTATTTTCTTCTATTTAAAATCTGACAAAGAAATTGCTCAAAACAAATGTACTCTATTTTATTCTGATTTTCCCTTAAGCAGTTTAATCTATCATTCAATCAAACTGTATTTATAGAGCACTTTACAGCAACCAGCAGGTATCCAAAGTGCTTAACATCAGAAACCATGAGTAAAAACACATATCATACAATAGAAAGAGTGAACATAGAAAACGAAAACGAAAAGGTTACAAAGAAACAGAATGAAATGTCACCACTGCTACGTTGTAAAAGCCAGATTAAACAGATCCGTTTTGAGTTTGGATTTAAAAACATATTACATCTGTAATAGTGCGTATATCAGGGGGTAACGTGTTCCAGAGTCTCAGGGCAGCAACTGCAAAAGCCAGATCACCCCAC
>NC_045748.1:5995705-5999041 GCF_008692095.1 Etheostoma spectabile | reverse complement strand
TGGACCTTGGGACTTCTAAAACTCGCTGATTCAAAGAACGCAATGACCAGTTCTGGGGCCAGACCATTTAAGACACTGAAAACAAACAATAAAATCTTATAATCTATTCTAACGCACAGGGAACCAATGTAGAGTGTAGAGAACGGGAGAGATATGTGCAAGTCTAGATGTATTTAAGCGAGCAGCAGCATTTTGCACAAGTTGAAGACGTGAGATGGACATCCGATTCAGACCAACATAGAGAGCACTACAGTCGTCCAAACTTGAACTAATAAAAGCATGAATAGCCTTTTCTAGGTCATGCCTGCTCAGGAAAGGCTTAACATTAATGATCTGCTTGTCAAATTTCAATTTAGTGTAAGATGCCAGAGCTCCCAAACTCAAAGCTGGACCATTTTGCATGCCTGAAGTCCTGAAAATAATACACTCAGTTTTATCTTCATTCAAATTAAAGTGTGCCACTGTCATTTGCTTTCATAGGAAAATAGATTTGCAAGTCATCTGCGTAGCAATAAAATGACAGGTTGTGCGTTCCTATAATAGCCCCTAAAGGCAGCATAATTGAAGAAAACAGAGTGGGTCCAAGATTGGATCCCTGGGGTATCCCACAAGAGAGAAGCAAGTGACGAGGAGAGGTCACAATAAAACAGAAAAGCTCCTATTTGCCAAATAGGAGCAAGCCTCAAAAGATGCTTGTAAACGAGAAAGCAGGCCCTGCCATTGTAAACCGTGAAAATGTAGCTTATCAGTTTTCTAATAACTTAAAAATTTACAGTGACAATGCACCTTCTAAATAACTTCAAATATATATATATATAAAAAAAAAAATGTTGTATCTTTTTGGTAAAATAAGTGTAACATAAATGACAAAAGTATATATATTACAAAAATACATAATTTTAACAGTGGTATTCAGAAACAGTTTTCCTGAATCCCTGAAGTCAGACTCATAGAGGGCTGCCTCAGTCGACTGGACCACAGACTCTGCAGTCTGGCTGCATGCCTCGGTTTAAGTGCTGCTACCTTTGGTAGCAACAGTTTTTAAACACACTTTATAATGTGCCGTTATTTGTTCTGCGTCTGACACCGAAAAAGCAAACCAATTCCAAAACAACGGGTGAAACTGTGCCTTTCTTTGGAACGAGCTCTTGCGTGTTAACTGCCATGTTGTCTGTGTGGCTGTAAGGAATGCGGGGGGAGGGCTGAGCCCACCCTGAACTACGGAAGCCTAATGGAAGCGTCGGTGGTGGAAGTTAAAGAGAAAACCAATTTTAATTTAAAACTAAATCGCCCTAAACGTCAAATTTGAGTTAATCAATGAAATTGATTTATCGCCCAGCCCTAACAGACCGTATTCTGCCCCAGGCGCCGGCCCCCATGTCTGGCCGAAGTCAAGCTACAACAGCAGCCAACTGAAGGTCTCCGGTCCACTCTGGAATTTTACTTTTCCTCAAATGCTACAAACTGACATCAGACCGTCTTCATTTATCAAAACAATGCATGTGTCGAACACGTTTTGCCGACCACAGACACTTAGTTCAGACAGACAGACCAGGAGCAGTGTAAACACTCCAGTCTGTGATTTATTAGGGCGCTCATATGATTTATTATTGTTTGATTGAAACCCTAAATCCTCCAGCTGCTCCTCTCTGAATCTCACTGCACTCTCTCTGGTTTTTATCTTACCCAAAAGATTTTTATCTTGTTTCTTTCTATTGGTGTGAAATGTTTGTTTTGTTTCTAAAACCACCACCAAAACCACCTTCCTTCACTCCAATTTCCAGCCTGCTTTTTGCCATCGTTGTCTTTCTATCGCTGACCCTTTACAAAAGTTGATTTTTATGATTATCTCTAAACGATTATGAAATTTGAGAGTAAAGGATGAGAGAATCCTCGGAAAAGAAAGAGACATGTGTAATTAAAGTCTCCACTGGCGCACAAGGTGTCCCTGCCCCCCAATAACTCTAAAAACAGGATTCTCATATTTTTAACTAGACCAAAAAGGATAAAGAAAGGAAATAAAAGTGTGATAGTAAAACATTGAAAAAATTCACATCTAAATAATAAAAAGCAACATAATAAAAGTACCAAAACCTATAGGACTGGGACTGTCCTTATTGTTTCCTGTTCCACTTTGGATTGAGGACATCAGCGGCTGTCATGTCTCTTCCTGCTTAGTTTAGACATTTTGAACTCATCTGTGATTCTAAATTAAACTCATCTCTTCCTCCGTCTCTGCTTTCTTCCATAACAAACACTATGGTTTCATTGGTGACAAATTGGACAGTAGATTGGCCCCACCTGACCAAATCAGCTCTTTGAAATTTAATTAGGCAGTCTTTTTTTTTCCTGTGAGGAAAAAAAAAAGCTTGCTTTGTTTGCCATTTCCTTAAAAAATGATTTTGGACACGAAACACTTTCTTGGTTTTAAATTACTACTTTGAAATTCAGACTCCACAATTAGTCTGCCTTTAAATACAGAAAGTCAGTAGAATAAAAAGCAATATTTATTCAACTTCTGTTTGTCAGATGCACGCTTTGTAGCATAGAACAGTAAAGGATTGAGCACATTTCCACAAGGTCTTTTTTATAGAAGCCATTTTATTTGGAAAACCACAGGTGTACAGGTGTAAGTAAACGATCAAACTAATGATGGTTGAATTCCATTTGGTTGCCTCAGTTTCAGGGTCCTGGCATAAAGACTGTAGCCATTGTTAATGTTATTAATATAATAACACACCTGTGTTATCCGACCATGACAAGTCAAAACTTCCGGTAGCAATGAAGTGGAAGGTTGTGGATATATAAACTACTAAATTAGTAAAACAACTTAATGTTGACTTAAAATGTATTTTTCTGCCCTGTTTGGGTTTGTATTTCACAGACTTAACTTATTATTGCACTTACAATAACGAGCGTAGCTGTCCTAAATTTAAGTCATCGTGTACGTATCATCTCCATTGTTTCTTGCATCCACTATGTGTGTGTGTGCGTGCATGCGTCAGTCGCAGGGTCCTTTTGCAACCGTATCTACTGTGCTGTGCGAAGGCTGCGTTAGAGTAAAAAAACTTTACAATGTACACTGATGTTAAAATGTATACAGGTTGGGAGGACGGACGGTCTGAAACGTTTTGCACGGTCTTTGGCTGTACCTTTTGCTGGTAAACGTGAGCCATTCAAGTCACACACACACCTTGTCTTCATATCAGAAACAAGGAAATTAATTTGGCATCGTACTTGTGTTAAGTCAACCCGTTCTCACTCCCGCTTGGTCAGCTCTCAGAGTCACATACTGACGCAAAGTCTGACACGTGGGACTGCTGGGATTGGTTGAAG
>NC_045748.1:5984625-5992125 GCF_008692095.1 Etheostoma spectabile | reverse complement strand
GCCCGTCAAGGCCATAATGTTAAAAAAAAAGCAAATAAGAGCCAAATGAGATCGTCTTTCATTTCGATGCATACATACACACGCTAACGCGCAGACATACAGCGTCCAAAATAGAAGCAGCATCTCACTATCGGTTAATCCATCTGGGAGCAGGAAGTAAGGCGGTTTAACTTCAGCGGGATGGGGGGGAGAAATCGGCTCCAATACTCCATCAGATGAAATCATTTTTATTCAGCTCTAACAAAACAAGCTCTGTTTGGAGAAAGAAAGGGATTTCCTTTATTTTATTTAAAACCAGTGCTTGCTCTATGATGGGAGTCTGCATGGACACACAGAGCACTGAGGCTGAGTGACATGGACAAAATTAATATTGCAGCAGTATATTGAAGAACCGTGTTGAATTAATAAACTGAGCTGCATAGCCCTATAATGTATAATTAAAAAAGTGTTCTAATAATATAGTCCCTCACTTTCGTCCTCCTTTTGTAAAGTTCTTTTTTGATTTAGTAATAATGCCAGTCTTTTAGCATATAATGACATAACTGAAAGATTAGCTATTGATACTGAGGTCCAGATTTAAAGGAAAGAACACTCTATTTAACCTGAATGACCAAATTAGAGAGTCAACATTGACCATTGCCAGTTAAATAAAAATGACTGATGAGAAAAAAAAATGTTGTATTAGACCTTCCGGGAGATGGTGTCAGGTCATTGAATAAAATATGTTTTTGTTTCCGCTCCCGCTGCATCATTCACAGCAAAATAGCAGGAACGTGAAAGGCAGAGCATTTTCTGTCCTAGAAACCCAGATCATGCCCATGAAGGGGCTGCAGGACACGAGTCTGGATTAATGCTAAAGTATGTGGTTAGTGGTGCGGATGGTCAGTCAGTGTTTTCAAAGGGGAGTATGTGCAACAACTTCAATGTTTAAGGTATTTTTTTGACCATGTGAATTCAGTTGTAGTGATCCCGGAGCACATGCTTCAACGTACTGTATGTGTGTTCATTTGTCACTGTATGGTCAGTGTTCTACATTTCCTGAGAAGCAAAGACACTCCAATGGAGTGTTCTCAGGTTTCTCAGACATTTGTTCAATGTTAAAAGGAGGAATGAATTTGGCTCAGGACCCTTTTACAATGTTCAGATTGTTTCTGTGTGTGTGTATGTACTGTGTGAATGCTCAGTCAATACAGTTTTTTGCACAGTCTATTTATGAGCTGAAAGTCTGTTGTACCCCTTGATGTTTTCCTTTGGTTTTGTCTCTGGAAGAGTATCTTTAATTTGTAATCATTTGAGTTTTTCGAAACCAACTTGTCTCTGAAATGAGGGCAGCAGATATCCATTTACCACCGGGAGGAAAAACTCCTTTCAGGGAGGACGTAGTTTATAGAAGTTTGTAGAATAGAGTAAAAGTCAAAATATGGGTCATGATGTATAATTGATACAGAGTGTCCACAACAAAAACAAATCAAACTACTGTAACATATGGCAGGGTGCTCCATGGATATCAAAGTGCTTCTGCTTCCTGCCTCTGCTTTGTTTTGAGGACCACATGTTCAGGTGCTCCTACATTATAAAAACTAGATCCAGCATACTTGGAATTCAAGTCCCAAGTTGTATTCTTTAAATCCGAGTTGACCTGTCCAACATCTTTGTTGTGCTGGAAACTCTGAAGTCCTTACTGGCCCAGATTCCAACGAGTCTTTATGAATTCACGCTGCCAATTAGACGATCAATTTCCCTCGAGTGCTGGAGCTGTCCAAGCAACGCTTCAGTCTGTACTTGTCATTCTATTTATGTGTGCATGGACACACAACTATTGAAGAGTGTGCAAAGACACATACACACGTAAAATATTATTGCTTTTAATTTAAATTTTATTTTTTCATTTTGCACTTTATCAGTTTAATAATACATTTTATTTAACAGCGCCTTTCTAAAACTCAAGGACACTTTACAGAGAATAAAAGACAGATACAGGGAACAGAAAAGTGTAAGTAGTTATAACAAAACAAATAAAACAAAAAACAAAACAAACAAAAACAAAACAAAACAAAACAGGAACAGGAACAGTGTATTTACAGATAAGCGAGCCGGAACAGATGGGTTTTTAGTCTAGTTTTGAACAGAGGGAGAGAGTTGATGTTGCGGAGGTCGGGTGGGAGTGAGTTCCAGAGCTGGGGAGCAGAGCGGCTGAAGGCTCTGCTCCCCACGGTGATGAGTCGAGCATGGGGGACAGTGAGGTGGATAGAGGAGGAAGATCTGAGGGAGCGGGAGGGGACGGCAATGTGTAGGAGTTCTGATAGATATGGAGGAGCAAGGTTATGGATGGCTTTGAAAGTATGGAGAAGGATTTTAAATTGTATTCTGTTTATCTATGACTCCTTGTGTTCAAACTGAAGTTTCCAAAAGTACAATATCTCTATGCATGGTCATGAAAGTATAGGCTACACAGTTTGAAATATATGGCTAAAACATGTGAAACCTGCAGTGAGTAAGTAAGTAAAATGCATTCATAAAGCACTTTTCATAGACATAAGTGACACAGTGTTTTACATGGGTATCACAAAAGAAACACAATACTGAGTGAGTAGTACGGTCTCTTTGGGGACAAATAAGTAGTTTGCTTTGAAAGAGGAAAACTAGCTCCTCCAGCAAGATCTTCAGCATTCCTGTGGGATAACACACCTTATCTTCCCTTCCAATCAGCGCTCCCTCCTCACTACTGCAGCTAACCAAAGCCAGGAGATAAGAGTGAAATCTGATTATTTAATGTCCCCGAAAGATATTAGCGCTAAATTAAAAGAACACAAACCTCATCTGCATCTGTTTTAAGGTCACATTACAGAGCAGATGACTGGACAGCAATGTTGTTTTGCGACTGAGAAGGAGAATTGTTTAGCTATGAAAGAAGTGGTGTAGCAAGGCTGCAAGTTCAAGTGGAGAAGTTACACTCGCTACAGATGTTGTAGTCTATAGGAAAAGATAGATTATATTATGAATTTTGGCTTGTACATATGAATTATTTCTGGGATGGTCATGTAGCTTTTATATTTTAATTCTCTTGAAGCATGCATGAATCCTAAACATGGACAGATACTAAATGCAGCTTTAACAAAATAAAAAAAGTGTGTCTCTCATTAAAAAAAATAGCTAAAGATTTATAAAATACCTTTTAACTTAAAATGAAGGACTAGCCACTTTTAATTTAAAGCTTATGACACATCATGTAGTATTATTGCAAGAGCAGTACATTTATAAGGAAAAAAAGCAGTTTCCATTCATAAAACTATGTGTACTGATGCAGTAGAGACTGTTGACAACACACCGGAGTTAACCAAAATACACAAATGACTGCATAAACAAACAACAAATAAAGCAATAAATATAGTGGCAAAAACTTCATCTGAAATGCCTCCTAAAACCCCCTCTTTCCTCTAAAAGAACTAAAAATCCATTTAATATCAGGAGTCCAAAATTCCTCCTTTCTCACAATTCTTTTCCCAAAGCATGCAGCATGTTCATGTGTGTTTTGATCTAATGCTTCAATTTGTCAGCCTGGAATTCAGCCACAGATCAAACTAAACTGACGGATAACAGCAAATCTGGGAGCATAAAGGCGCCAGATGCTGTTGTGAAGAGTAAGTTGAATACAAGACCCTGTGCTGGGCTGTTTTTAACTTGGCTTTTTTTCTAAAGGGGTGCTTTTCAGGAAATATGGTTTCCAGTGAAAGATCTTGAGTTGAAGAAATTATAATAAACCACCTTAAAAGTGTTTACATTTTTTGGGATGGCATCGAAAGTACAGTAGATTTGTGTTGAATCAGCCACAGTTTTTCACTTTTTGTCAAAAAGTCCGACAGCAGAGCAGCTGGTGCATCCGTTTATGACACAGCCAAGCAAACAGGCAATGTTTCAATAAGGAAGTCAGTCAATAATGATTTAAACTGAGATCTGATTTCATGCTACACATGGCGCAAAACATTTCCCACCCAACAGCAGACAGTGAAGTTGGTTATCTTAAAGGTGTGAAGCAAATAACAGCTGACTGTGCTATCACTCCCATCACTGCACCACTCCCTGCAATATTTCAAAATCAGCCAAAATGACTATGTCTTGTTTTGCAAACACGTTGTTAAAGAGCGTAAATGCTAAGCACTGTAACAAATACAGTGTTTATTGTGGCTGTTTCACAATAAGAGCCAGTTAAATGCTTTTAATATAAAGCAGTAACAATAGGAAACATTTGGTGTGAACTAGCAGTAACTTAATCCAGCTCTGACAGTGAACAGTTAAACGCGAGGGGGGTGCCTTTTGTGCCCCCATGTTGAATAAAACGCAGCAAAAATGCCTTCTTCGATGGTAGATTAACCCTCATGTTGTCCTTGGGTCAAATTGACCCGTTTTCAGTTATTTATTTTTTTCATAAAAACTGGGCAGTCAAAATAAGATGAAAATGTCAACATTAAAAGTATCAAAAAACATTAAAAAAAAAAAAAAGCACCCACAACATTTAAAAAGTTTCCTAAATGTCGGAAAAAGCAATAATGTTGAAAAAAAGTGACCAAAATGTTTGTTTCTTTTTCATGGTTGATGGAAAGACAACACAAGGGTTAAACATGTTAAGTGCCTCCTAGGTTGCCCTTAAATGGAGAAAACATGATAAAGTGCCATCTAGCTCGCCCCCCAGCAGAGAAAACGTGAAGAAGTGCCAGATAGACTGCCCTACAAGCTAGAAAACATTCTGTGCGCTGGTGCCCTTTTTATTTATTTTGGCCCCTGCCCCTCAGACGGCCTGAGTCTGGGTAGGCTGATATCGATGGTTGGGGGGGGGCTTGGTGGTAGCAGTAGCTCAGACCATAGGGAATTGGGTTGGGAACCCAACCACATTATTCATGCATCATTTCCTGTGAATCATGTGTGATTGAAGGCAATTTGAAACCAGGGTGGGAGTGGCAGACTCCACCACTCAGCCTAAATTAAAAGAGCTTTTTAGAGAGGTTATTACTGAATGCAAATACATGAAATGGCTATTGCTAAAATTAACTAAATAGAGAACATAAGTAAAATGGGGTTTTGTCATGAAAATCTTATGCTCTGCTGTCCTCACCCCTGCTGCTCATGCTGTAGTGTGAGATTAAAGACAGAAACATATTTGACGATTCCCAATCTTCCGGTTTTTATTTTGATCATAATTGACAGCTGACACAGCCTCACAAAACATTTCACTGCCTTCAAACTAAAAGGAAATGATGGTAGATGACATGTATTGCAATTCCCCTCTCACATTTTTCTTTTTTCTACCCTAATTGCACAGTGAAAAAGCAGAAAGCGAGACAGATTAGAAGAGACACAAGGGAAAGCTCTGGTGGGATTTAACCACAAAACTATCTCTGGACAAAGCATTAGCCCTGCAGTTTCTTCATGAAACTGATCTTATAAGATTAAAATTAACATGTGGGAAAATTCCCCATACTCTTTTCCTCCTCCCCCCTCATTATTTTTTATTCTGGGAATGTTCTGACATTTGGAGCAGTTTACATTTCTAAATGCTACAAATGAAACTTGTTGAAATTTTTTTTATTAGGAGTAACCCCTTGAGATGTGGCATCTCGTTTGAGGGGGTCCTTAACAGTAAGTACCATAATTAGACACAACAGAGAATGAAACTGGATATTAATAATAATATTAGAAGAGGTGTTATGGTGTTGTAGAGGATTATGGACAGGTACAGTTGGCACTGTAATAGGAAAACAGGGTGTTTTTAAAGGAGTGAAGAGAGACTGTATTGAATGTTTACAGGTAGATTATTCCATGCAGCGAGCTTTAAACCTAAAGGCTTTCTTAGCTTTGGCAAAAGATATAAAGTGGGAACAGAAAAAAAACTTGTGTTGAGTATTTTAAGTGGTGGGTAGAGGAAAAAGGTAGCATAAGATGTTTTGGATAACTAGGGTAATTGAAACATTTATAAATAATATAATTGGTAAGATAAGTTGTTGCACAAGTTTCTTTCTAACAGTAAGAGAGGCATTTCCTGGATGTTAATTCTTTTTAAAATATAATCAGTATGATTCTTAAATGAGAGCTTAGAGTCCAAAGTCCAAAGTATTTGGTGTGTTCAGCTTTTTGTAGTGAACTACCATCAGGACATGTAATTACACATTAACCTTTTAAATTGGCTTTGATGGTCCGCGGAGTTCCAAAAATCATAATGTGAGATTTGGATTTATTAAGTAGTAATTTATTTCTTATAAGTCAGTGTTGTAGGCTATCAAAGTCAGAATGCAGAGCTGATTCTATCTGTAATAAATTAGGGGCTAGGGGTCTTTAAATCAAAACAATTTTTGGGATTTGTGTAGATAGACAACTCAACTAAATATGTTGTTTTTAGACTTTTTGATGCAGAAATGTTACATATTGTACCTTTAAGCGATATATTAGTGTTTTGGTCAACTGTACATGTAATTTTTAAATGTGAGTTAAATCAATACTTTAACAATGCTAAATGTAAGAATGAATTTGTTTATGACTGAATTAAAGTGGTTTTGAAGAAGTTGCATGTACTGTAGTTTTCACATAATGTTGTGCAGGGTCAAATCTCTGGGATCAGCAGGGATTTGTTTAGCCTCATAAAATGAGAAAACTACATCATTTTGCAGGAGGCTCTATTCGAGGATTTCTGCATGACAATCTAATTAAAATAAATGCAATAAAGCCCAAATCTCCCTCAAGGCAGTAAGAAAAGCTGCAACTGGCAGAAGATTGTTGTTGACTAGAATTTACTCTTTGCAGTGGTGTGAGGATCTCCTCTTGGCTGAGAATTGACAGATTCAGACTTTTTCTTCAGTATCAAAGTCATCTAGGTGATTGTTGTCTGCAAAGTGAAAAGCTACTGCAAGTAGCCAAAGCAGCATCACTTTCCATTATGCAGATGTGTCAAAATGTGAACACCACAGAGGTGTACTTAGTAAGTTAGTTCAATATTCAGACATTCAGCCAGGTTTCTTCTCAGTAACCTTTCATCAGTTCATCAGATTAGTTGTGCAGTGTGGAATAAAGCCGACTGCTGCTGGATGGGTGTTGTTGACACAAGACAAGCAACTGACGAGCTGAAGTTAAGGACCTTCTCAAAAGTGCATGCTAATGAGCCGAAGAAGCTTCTATTTTCATATTGTTTTGTTGGCAGCTAAATATGAGGAGAATGACAGACAACTGAATGCAGAAAAGAACAATTTCTAACAATGCCCAGTATAATCTGAACAGTATCAGATATTTTTTGGATGTTAACAGATACAGGGAGTAGCTTTGCTTTATACTCCTAATTTGTACTTTTTTTTAGGATATTTGGGCATTTTTCATATCCCATTTCAGTAACTGCTCCTAAACTGCGATCTTTTAGGGTGCGTGCATAAAGGCTTGATTATACTCCAGAACAGACTCGGGCGTCAAAGACACGCTGCTGGAAAGTTACCTTGATATCACTCTCATTTCTCTTAGTGG
>NC_045748.1:5982319-5984615 GCF_008692095.1 Etheostoma spectabile | reverse complement strand
TTAAATTTAAACTTTTTTTTTTTTTAAACATCCGTGCACATTCCCCAAAAATAGCATTGGTCATAAAAATTGCTGTTTATGGCTATGAATTTACTGTATTAATTTTGACATAATTTTCTACGGTATGTAGAATTTCTATGCGATTATAGCATGGCATTCATTTTTGTTTGTAGAAAAGGAAAGAACTTCAGCCACCGGTCGGAAGAACAATAATTTAAAAAGTTGCTCTTTAGATGTGTGGGAACTACAGAGTGCATTTACAGTGACACGATAAGGGATCACAGAGCGTGTGTGCTAAACGAACTGGCAAAATACTTCTGTAGCTTGCTTTTTTTGTAATCTGTACAATCTGCTGACAAACATCTTCAGTAAATGGCCAGTATTAGCCTCATATATTTAAGCCCTATTCACATGGGACTGGTATTACCAGGGGACCTCATGTAATTTAGAAATTTCCACAAAATTCCCCATGTCCTCAGTACATACTAGTCCTGTGCAAATAGGGATTGACTTCAGTTTCTACAGGAAAAAAAATATTTGTGATTATTTTTGTCACAATATCTAGTACCTGTGCATTTGGAGTACTTTTAAACCCTAAATCTGTCAAGGCTGTAAACCAGCAGAACATCATGCACAGACAAACAAATACAAACAAATACATTTTGCTGCGGTTTTCTTGAGCTCAGTCAACAGACACTAAAATCACTAAATATTTTCCTTTCTGCTAAGTTAAGTACTAAGAATTACTACTTTAAATAAATGTTCACCACAAAAACAAATGCTAAAATATCCTTTATAAACCATTACTGCTTGTATGCTTTTTTCCCTGTCTCGCTCCTCTTCCTCCCTCTTTGCAGAGGACTTTGCTGCCTACTTTAAGAATGTCGACAGTAGTTCCCAGTCGTTATTTATTCATTTCCCATGCCTCTTTTTCTATTCTCACTAACTCTGCCACAGAAACTATGCCTATTTCTGCCAGCAGAGCTATTTTTTAAACATATTTTATTATCTTTTCTTTTATTTGTTTTTATTGAATTTATTTTATTTTTATTGAGCCAGTCAATGTGATGGTAGATTTTATAGTATTATTATAAGGCTTCAAGTGTCCCAAACTCTATGTAAAGAGGTATTTAAAGAGGGAAAATACATGGAATGGCTGCTACTGAAAGAAATTGAGTTCAATTCCATGAAAATCTTAAAAGGTCCCATTTTGTGTTAAACTGTATAGTGAGGCAAAAACATATCCGATAATCTCACTAAAATGTTGTTTGGACCAAAGTGGCCCAGCTGTTTGAACTGGATCCGTATCTAAATACTTTACTATTTACTATTAAGTGTTTGGCAAAATCCAAAAATATGTATTAGTAGATCGCCCCTTTTTTGGAGGGATTGGTTGGAAAAGGGAATTGTCACACTAGGGGATCTGTATCTCAGTGGCATATTGAAATCCTTTGAGGATGTGGTACTGCAATCTGGAATCCCTAGGTCTCAGTTTTTTTTTTTTAGATCTTTGCAACTTTGCCATCTGTTAGTGGGGATTTCTGGATCCAGTTGTTTAGCCCCAAAGGCACCAGAATGTTTAGATGAAGTGCTGTTGATATAAGGAAAAGGACATGAGGCTGCAGGGTATTATACTCTGATTATGCAGAACCTGGGGAATGGAGCCTGGACAGCCCTCAAAAATACATGGGCAAGATATCCGAGTATTACTGCTTGCTCAGGCAGCACATGACAAAATTGGACAGAATCGGTAGTAATATTGACACTATGTCATGCGGTAGGAGTGTGCCCCTCATTCAGTTCAAGGTTATGTATTGCTTCTATTGGACTCCCTTCAGATTGTTTAGAATTGATCTTAAAGACACATCAAATTGTTGGAAATTTAAGACAAAGGACGGCCAATTACTTCATGTCCAATAGTCCTGCAAAATGTCGGACGACAGAGGCCCTGGTGCCATTCAGCCCGAGATTATTTGTCCTGGGAGATGGGTCAATCCTCAATGGGATAGATAAGCACATAAAATGGTGGGTCCAGACTAGTTTAATGACAGCCAGACAGATTATTTTAAGATTATTTATTGGAAGAATGAAGGGATACTGTCAATCCAGGAGTGGGCGTGGGAGATGGCTAGGGTGGTGGCATTTGAAAAAAATGTCATATAAACGGTTTGCAAGATTGGATGTCTACACTAGAAAATGGGGAAAGTACCGGAACTTCTACGGCCCACCGGAGTGGCCGGACTTGTGTGTAAAGCAGGAAGTGGACCAAACCACTGTGAGGCAAAGGGGGGGGGGG
>NC_045748.1:5978281-5982309 GCF_008692095.1 Etheostoma spectabile | reverse complement strand
AATGTTTCCTAACTTAAAAAGCATTTTTGGGGGTTTGTATTGTTTTACTACCTACACAGACATTTTACGTATACATAATAATGTTATAATACATATTTTTAATATTTCTGGGGGAGGGGGGGGACAACCCTGGGGTTTACGCCTATGTGCTGGGAAAGATGTGTATAATCGGCTTATGGAGTTGTACTTATACATGTTTATTTAGTTTATGGCTTGAATCTTGTAGTTACTATGTTATATTTTCTTGAATTTATCTGGGTGGGTGTTGATGACAATGAGTGGGGGGCAGGTTGTGAATTGTATGTTGTTACGAAATATACATTTTTTAATCACAAAAAAAATTCCAATATTGTAAAAAATTAGATACCTTGGCTTTTTTAAATATGAAGCAGGTTGAGGTGCTTTATAAAAACTGTGAAAGTATAAAAAGGATAAATCCACAAAGAAATGTGTACAGCCTGTATTCAGAAATGGTCTTTCAATGAGCCGCCGGGACTACCGCGGGGTTGTGATCTCACAACAATACCATGTACTGGTAGAAAGTGGCGCTACAGTGCAGTTACAGTCATTCATAACTCAGAAACGCTGACCAATCAGAGCACACTGGACTTTTTGGGGAGTGGGTTTAAAAAGACAGGCGCTGAAACGGAGCGTTTCAGGCAGAGGGTGAATACAGGTTTATCAGACATGTTTTTATGGTTTTGTTTTTTACAATTAAGCATGTTAACATGTTCTAGTAGAAACCCAAGAAGAATTAACCTAAAAATGAGCATAACATGGAAATTAAAAAAAATCTCTTTTTCAGATTGTCCTTCCTGCCCAACCGAAGCTACAGCGACAACGGGCAGACGATACTGGCCAACGAGCAGTACTAGGACTCTTGGACAACTATGAGGATGTCCATGACAGAGCTGCGACATCAGCAGCCAATACGAGGGCCCTTTGAGTTTGTTTCGAGACGAAGACTTCATGGCCGCTTGGATTTCTCTTTGTTAACTGACCTGTTTATGGGAAGGTTGTCTCACCTGGATATTCACTTTTCGACCGAGCATCAACATATGACTTTTGTTGGTGCTGTTCAGGGTCAGAGGCATCAGACAAGTGCAGAAAGTCAGATCTGACTCTTGGGGAACGAATGAGGCATACTGGTGCAGAACTAAAATGCTAACAGTAGAGTACTTGCGTCCATGGACTGAAACCCATTGCCAATGCGTTTCACTCCGTGAAGACCTGTTCTTCTCAGTCGAACAACTAGATCACAGGAGGTGAAGAGTGAGTCCGCGGTCCGGTGCCACAGATCTCAGAAAACTACAACAGACTACAAGCCAAACTCTGGCTAACAAGAGGGCTGGAGTAAGAGGCCTCTCATGCTTTTAACCTCTATGATGACATCCCATCACAGTTATAGCAGCGCTAACTGCCAGCTGGTCAAACAGGTGACTGCAGGTCTCCTTAAAGTTCAGTTTATTGTACAGAAGTTTGTATTCTTGTCTTTTACCAGCATCGACAGCACTCGGAAACTGCTGAATGTAATGTCAAAAGTGGCCATTTTTTATTCTTACCCTTCATTTTATATTTCATTTTGAAATAGCTGATAACAAAACACGAAAGCCAGAGGGTGTAAAATCAGAAATAAATAAATAAAATACATTTTTTGATGAAATACAGCATCATAAAAACGGTTTGTTGACCATTGTGATGAAACACTTGCCTAAACCTTTCATGGCACATAAAATATAGTTGCACTTACCTCTGTGGGTTGGACGTTTCCGATTGTTAGTGAAGCTCTACATCGTTGCAGCAAGGTGGGAAGCTTAATGGCCATGTGTTGAAATCACTCCTCCTGCAAGGGGATACATTTTGCGACATATGTAAGAATTTACTCTTGACTCCTTTGCGAATGAATAACACATGGTTTTAAAGCACTGACAGTGCATATGCATCCAAACAGACACACTGCCACTCATGTATCACAAGTAAAAGTTTGAGGAATCTTAAAAAAACTGTTTTGTCTGATTAAACATTTGTGAAATGAGCATTATTTCTTTAAATTTACGTATCACTTCATCAGAATATACAGCCACCCATCTGAGTATTTTGCACCAGGACTTGAGAACTACCTTTGCAAAGATGCGCCTTTTGTCTCTCGCATGCCAGTCAGAGCAGACTGGGCTTTTTGGGAGGGGGTTTACAGAGACAGGCGCTGAAACGGAGCACCTTAGACAGTGGTTGATCACAGTTATGTTAAGATGTTTGTGTATTTTCTGAACTTTTAAGCATGTAAACATGTTCTAGGACTAGTAGAAACCCTAACTACAAGTATGAACCAAAAAAAGGAGAATAATATGGGACCTTTAAATGCATAATAATGCAATAATAAATATGAATATTTTCCTCCTTAGACTTGATAAGCATATTCAGGCAAAGGTGAATATTAAAGTCTGATGTCACTCAAATGACGTATTAGAGACTCTGTCCATGCGTTGAGTTGGCTGATGGTTGGACTGTGTTTTAAAGTGCCATTAAGTGATTTTTTTTTACCACTAGAGATCAATATTCACTCTTAAGGTTTGATTTGGTCTCTTTTTTTTTTTTACCAGCCATCCATTTTGACTCCATTTTCTCTCTCTCTGCCTTTTTGTGTTGGGCATTAAGCATAGTCTCAGCATGTATGAGCTAGTTTGCGTGCATCAGCCTCCTACAATACATAGGATGCCTGTGAGAGCCAGGGCTTGGAAAAAACTAAATAATTAAAAAAGGGGTTAAAAGCAATTATATACAGCTGAAATCAGTTAAGAGCTTCAAAGTCTGCATTTTTTCCTCAGAGGGGTTGGCAGCACTAGTGACCCGTTCACATTACTCTGAGCCATTTCAGTTAAAGATTAAGAAAGGCCTCTTACACAGGATGTAAATCTCTCATTTGATGTTTGATGCTCGGTTTACATATCTGAACTCCATCTGTCTCTCTCTGTCTGCCTATCACAACACGCTCAGGAGATCGACACACAGAGGTGTGATACCATCTCAGTCGCCCACATTCTGTCATCCTTCAATTGCAACAGTCATGCATCTCCGCCTCAGAAAACAAAGGTTAACTCATCATCTGTCCTTTTTTATTTTCAATGCACAACCTTCAAGTTTAGCTACAACGATGACGAGCTGAATGAATGTCTTGTTACAATGTGACAACTTTTAATAGTTCACTGTGCCCAGTATTTCATCTTTATTGTGCACAACGGAGATGACGAATAAACGGAGAATTTGACATTATTTTGGTGTAAATTGATTAATGTCGTTAATGTAACCTGCATGAATGTATTTATTTATTGCACCTGTAAAGTGGAGCTCTACAACATTCTTGATTCTAGACTCTTGTTTTATGGCGTCTAAAGGTCCCCAAAAAAAAAAACAGCACAATCTTAAAACAACACAGTTAAAATACTTTGTAAGCATTGCATTCTTTTCTTTGAAGAGTGTCTTCCTTCTACAGGAGATAGTCAGTGGGCATGCTTTGTCTGAGAGTAACCTTGTTCTTTAACTGCCTCAGTCGGTGGTTGGCTTAACACGTCAATAAATCACTACATATGTATTATATCATAATACGCAAAATTTGTTTTGAGATGCCTTGGAGAGGGAACCACTGCCCAGTCCCAGTCAAATGTGATAACTAGTCAAATCTAGCCAACTGATTATTTTAAGCATATACATTTCCCCCAATTGAAGGCAAGTAGACTATTTTAGGCTTTGCACACCTTTTGTTGATGATTTACACACACACACAGCATCAAGCACAGACTAATATTAGGCTATTACATGTGGGCCTGCTTGGTGACAACAAACAGTGATTCCCAATCCTTCCCTCTGCTGCTGAAAACAATATTTGAGCTGATTTGCTCATTTAATTGATGCTGCTGGCCATTAACCAAACAGTGTAAATCCAGAGGAGGAATTATTCTGTGAGGCCACTCAAAACTCAGACTCAATCACCATGGGCTTACATACTACCGAAATAAAATGTAAAAAAAAAA
>NC_045748.1:5973655-5978271 GCF_008692095.1 Etheostoma spectabile | reverse complement strand
AAAAAAAAACTTCAAGAAGATTTCAAGGCTTCTCATTGCACAAATTAGTCTTGTTAGTATTGTAGGCCTACCTGTGTGAATCCTGCCTAATCTGCTTTTCTAACAATAAAAAAATTAACTTTCCTCCAGGATTTTTTTTAAAATAAACTCTTTCAGTGTAAATCCCCAAAATACTGTGTGAAAACACTTTTGATAAAGGGTACTGTCCATTTCACCTTTGTGTTTCATGTCCAATTTCCAGTGCTGTCGGTGTCTTCTTCACCTCATTGTGGTGCTCCAAGACGTAATGGCCTCATTACTGCCCCCCTGAGGCCAGAGGGCCCAAAACACCCACTGGTGCTTGACAGTGTGAGAGCTGTAGTGTTGGAGTGTGGCCACAAGGGGCAACAATAAGCCCATTCTGCCCGCGAATACTGACTTGGACGCAAGGCACATATTTTGGGATTCATGTTTTCAGAAGTTTTTTTTTCCTGTTTTAAAAGAGAAAAGACTTAAAGGATGGGAACTAACTGGTTTGTTTGGCAAATGAAATGAGAACTGACACCCACAACTTGCTTCAGTAACCATCCAGTATGGTGGACACCTGTGTCAGTAAGTGGGTTAACAATGTGTGTTCAGGTGTCAGACTGCAGAGATAAAAGAAAGCAGCAGCAGGGTCTGTAATGTCAGTTCTTACAGCCTACCTGTTTAACTCCTCACTACCACTAGATGTAGCTACAATACTAGCCACTGAAATAGGTTTTTTTTTGCTGTTGAACTCCTCAGGCGCGTTCAGGTTGATTTGCTGTATTGTGGAGACGCTTTTTTCACAATACACAGTTTGACATGGCACAGTAGAAAAAGCACAGCTGTAAATCCTAGAAGTATTGATGACTGAATTCCATTTAGCTGCTTCAGTTTCAGAGTCCTGGTGTGGTGCATGCTGGCTCACTGTCACGACTCCCTGGGACCTGTTTAATGTGGCTAATCTGTATCACCTTTGCTTTTCCAACATGTTGAGAATAGTCTATTTAAGGCCAAATTGGACATGTAACATTTGTGCAACACATTATGCTTGTACAAAACCTAAACTGCCATGAACTTTTTGGTAGCATTGTTTTATAATTTCTCCTGGTTTTATTGCTGATTTAAAAAAAAAGAAAAAAAAACAAATTAATTTTACACCTACCAGTAATCACGTTACTGTTAAAAACGTTGAAGCATGTCCACTCAAAAATACAAACGGATGGCCTTTTAAAAAGTGCATTGTTAGTGCACCAAGTATTGACACGTGCGTGCAAACATTGCGGTCCTCAGACATTCCTCCCTGCTCACAGACTCCTGTTTACAGGTCAGTTAAATGGAACCGGCACAGGTGCAATCAATGAGCAATCAAGTAAACTGATTAGAGAGAGGGACTTCTACAGCTGCACGTTAAAATAGAAAGAAAGAACGAAAGAAGAGTTTTTGATGTTTTCGTTTAGCGTTTTAGGATTTTCTTTCTTTTTTTAACGCCCTTTGTTGAAGCTGTTCATTGCTGATAAGCTGTTAAAAACATTTGGCTTTAGCCCAAAACATGCTGAGTTCTACAGTAAGAGGGATGAATCAGAGACACCAACCCATTTTTTTGTCTATGAAAACAAATAACCTTGTATTTAGTTACAATTTGATATTAACGTGGTTAATCAGCAAACAGCAAACATTACCATTTCTTCATGCTGACTGTCATTTTTCAAGAAAAATATAATTATTTCTCCAAGTCATTACATAATAACTGCGTCTTCCTGGAACACGGCACTGGAGCAGGTTGCAAGCATGGACAAACTTTTGCACAATCATCATTAAATTGGTCTTGTTCTGAGAAAGATGACAAGTATATTTTAGAGAGCCTGTGAATTTTAAAATATTGGCCTACTTAACCTCACTCAAGCACTGAAACCAAATACCTAACTTTGTTGGTCAAAGTTAAGTAAAGTGGTGTGTGTGTGTGTTACTTTTCCTGTAATACAGCTAAATTCTTTTTAAACGTTTACGTTCCTAAACAGACACGACAAGGGGTCAATGGATAAACTATTGTGCTATTGTTCACGGTCTTCTCAAGGACACTTGCAATCCTTGAGAAATGATGGGGGAGAAGAGTATGTCAAGGGGTTATCAGGAAGTAACTTTGTGGTTCAAAGGTCCTATCTGTGGTTGGATAAGGTCTGTCAAATTCTGCTTTCATGTTTTCATGGGTTGTTTCCTTAATAGCTCAACCTGCTACATCCAACGATACTTTAAATATGTAGTATCTGTGTGAAATGTGAAAATGTAATGCTTTAACCTAGGGGAGAGAAAGCATAGAAAAAAGTGCCCAGAACATGTCTGGAGGGGTGCCAAATAACGCTCCAAAGTTAGGCAAAAAAACTTGCATGGGCATTTGAAAGGAGTCCCTTGACCTTTCACCTCAAGATATGGAAGGAAAATGGGTTCTACAGCATGTAGCCACGACTCTTCCCTTTACAGGCCCACTTCATGCTAACCTTGGGCAATTTGGGCAATAACATGCAGTATAAATGTGTTCCCCAATTCTTAAATGGTGTGTTTGAATATTTCTTTATTCTAGGGTCTTGGAGTTGCATAAATTGGGTATGACTGAAAAAATGAGGCTCTTTTGAATTCAAAGAGACCAATTGTATTTATATATGATGATTTTTGATCGCCATAGTAGCTATTTCAATTTAGTGAAAATGTTCAAAAAACTTGTGTCACTCCATCCATCCATCATCGTCCGTTTGTCCGGTGTCGGGTCGCGGGAAGAGCAGCTCCAGCAGTCACTGTGTTAGATGAAAAGTTGTGAGAGCCGTGAGAGTGAACCAGAAAATGGCCCAAAAATCAAAACAAAGAGCTAAAAGACAACGCAACACTTTATGTAACGGAGGGGAAATGCACAGTGGAGTGATCTGTTGGTTTGCCACTCACTATGAGTCCTCATCCTCCCCAGCTACACTGTCTCATTATTAAAAAATGTCATGTCCGGTTCCGAAAAAACAACATGTCAATGGCCATACTGCCAAATTTGAGGATTCAAAACAGCATTTCACAAATCAATGGGTGACGTCACTGACTCTACGTCCTCTATTTTTAAAGTCAATGGTATGTACCAGTTCTAGACTCCATCTTGAATCTGAAAATCTGTATTTAAAAAATCTGTAATTTAAAGTTACCGTGTTTTAAGTAGGCTATATGATTCCCTGAATTAGCTGGGCACTGCAGTTTTTAGCAAACGTTTCTCAGACAGCAGGAAACTGCATTTATTAGTGATTATTTTTATTGGCAGATCTATATGGATTAGGTGTTTTAGTGCAGGACTAAATGTTGCATTTACTAAAAATAAACTACAGGGCCCATGTTTAGCATTATGAAAACACATTTTACCCAGTTTAACAGTGGGGCTCATGTCTGTGTTTTTAATAGTTTTTGGATGATAATGTTATAATGTTATAATGTTATATCTGGCCTTGGATACACATACGATACTTGGTTGTAATTGTGTGAGATTATTTAATAACAATTATAATTTGATAATTAAAACGCTAAAGAATATCAACTGACATACCTTTTAAAAGAAATGTGAGATATTGAAGTTTGATAATCCTGGGTTTATGCGGTGGATTTGGTGCTTCCTCAAACTGTGACACAATGATTAATGGTCAATTAATCATCTTTAAATCTTTGTTTTTATGATCAAGATGCATTTAGCATTAAGCATTCCTTGCCCTTGCACTTTTAAAAAATCATTGGCAATACTGGTAATTTCATTACTTCTGCCCAAATCCCTTATTTATGATGAGCCTGACAAGCAGCATCAATCAGCGACATAATTTAGCATCAATAAAAGGAGGATTAACATGCAGTATCAGTAGTTTTAACTTTAGTCGCCATGGTAACCATCATCCACTGGTAACAATCCCTCGCTCCCTCCTTCGCCTCTCTCCCCTCCCCTACTCGGCTTCATTCGGGGGGGTTTGCTGCTCCCGTCATGCTTTGCAGAAGGAAGCAGGAAGAAGCCCGGAGCAGTGAGTGAGCCGCAGAGTGGACGGCTGTATAGACAAAAACAGACTGATGGTGGATGCAGCAGCACCAGCCAGGGAGGAATGGCTGATGTTGCCTCCTGTTTGCTCCTCTCGTACAGTCTGGGTGAGTCCTCACACATTTGACTTGTCACTTACCAGAAAATTAAAAAAAAAATCCTTCTGGACTGGTGATGAAGCTTGTAGACGGTGGAGCAGACAGATGATGCTGCGGGTGGATTTAATCGGGCAGTGCAGTAATCCTCTCAGGTTGAAGGGTGAGGGGTCTGCTTTTTGCCCGGGGCGAGGGATATGCACATGCACACACACACACCATAAAGTAGCCCCCTCCCCATTAACATTTCTGTAATAATTGTTACTCCCATCTTCGATTCAATTTTAATTTTAACTTTTCAATTCCTTAACAGTGACTGACTTTATTAGATGAATGGAACTGCCATGTCTCCACTCTTACAATGATGCCATTCAGTCCAGCATATAATGCACACAGGAACACACCCACACACTTGCACACACACACACACTTGCACGCACACACACACACACACACACACACACACACAC
>NC_045748.1:5971767-5973645 GCF_008692095.1 Etheostoma spectabile | reverse complement strand
CACACACACACACACACACACACACACACACACTCTCACTCAATTGGTCTCAAACTGGGAACTGTCTTTTTTCTTATTAGTGACTAACATTACATTCCCAGGATACATCCCCTAAATGATAAACAATGTATCTCTCATTCCTAGTGTTTAAGTAAGCTTTTACCTAGGCTGTAATCACTGCTGCGCTGACAGAGGCTCTCTCAGTCACCAGTAAGTGAAGCTCTACTGCTAAAAACCTACTGATTGGATCAGTACAGCTTGAAGATTCAATGTTAAAGGGCCTGTTTTGACTTGGTTTTAGCATCTGTCCTAGGTGATCCAATCACTTAGACAGCTCTAAGTAACTTTGTTTTTACCTGGCAGCATAATGTGTCTCCAAATGCATCTTGATTGACCACTTGTGATTGGATCTTACTTCCCCCCTCTATATGCAAATACCCGCATACATCAATTCCATTTGCATATAGGTTGGTTGTGTGTGTGTGTGTGTGTGTGTTTATAAGTGTCAGTTATTACTCTCACGTGAATCATACATTAGAAACGTGGGATGACTACCGTTAATGAAAAAGCGTTGTCTGACGGCACCGGGACCTGTGCAGAAGAGAAAGCACATATTTGCTTTTCAGTAGGTGAAAATGTTGACAAGCCCCACCCACTCCTGCCAACCAAGCCAATAGGAGACTGACTGAGTAAGTTGTGAGCAAACGTCTGCTTTTATCTCACTATGTATCCAGCAGAGGTCACACTCACAAATACTACTGTCCGACTGCTCAGATGACATTAGAGAGAGAGAGAGAGAGAGAGAGATTGAATGAGAGGAAGTTAAGGCAGTCGACACAGAGCACACTTCACATTAGAGACCTGAGGTCCTGTTTGTCCCAGTGCCAGTGACTCTGCAGGTGAGGTGTTGTCACATATTGACTGGAACTGTGTGTTCTTATCATTTGGATTTAGACGTCTGAGAAATGACAGCTGATGCTTTCAAAGTTATACCACCTGAATTTCATCTGCAGTTATAACACGATGGAGGAGGAGAGTAGATGATGTTGTTATGCGTTGTAATACATTGCTTGTGAGCATAGATTTGATGATCTGCAGATGAAAAGATGTCTGCAGCACATACAGGATACATGTTGTTTAATAGGTAATTCAGTTAATATGTAGTTCAATTAACATTCTTTCATAGCCTACTATTTTGAACGTATCTACACTCTTAAGTTGCATTGTGTAAATTGAAAATTGTATTGGACAGGTACGAATTACAGGGTATGTTGTAAATTGTTCTCTGCCTTTTGGAGAGCATTACTTACAGGGCAAGGTGTTGGTTGGTTCCTTCTCTCGCCTTAAAAAGTAGCAAGTTGAGTATGTTTTGAGTCATTTTCAACTAGAGTCATCTAATATCTAGTGTATTAAAGTCAAGCACTTCAGATGGACAGTTTAGGAGTAATCACTGTATCCTTTGTGATTTTCATTAATGCCAAATCTTTTGAAAACTGACTGTTGGCTTTGCAAGTTCAGTTAAACATGAAGGCTTGGACAATGATTTAAAGCTTTTTCAAAACCACCTGTTCGCCGAAATAAGTTAGAAGTTAAAAGAGTATTGGGCTAGTATTGTTAATAATGGTGCATATTGAAGGTTTTTTGGGGGGCATTAACAAGTGGTGTAACCAAGGGTGTAACTTTGGGTTCAACATTGGGGGGGTATTTTGCTCCACCTTTTTAGCAAAATACAAATTTAGTATTTTTGTGATTTTTTGTATTTGTAATTTTTTGGCAACCATTTGTGCCTTTTCTGCAACAACTTATGGTGCAAATGTCTTCATTTATGTAAAGGAAATGTTGTGTGTGTGTGTGTGTGTGTGTGTGTGTGTGTGGGGG
>NC_045748.1:5969910-5971757 GCF_008692095.1 Etheostoma spectabile | reverse complement strand
GGGGGGGGGGTGTTGCACTGTTCAGTTTTGATTATTGCCCCCCCTGTAAATCATGCTTATGGGTAAAACTACCAGCTTACATCCTGCTGTATCTTTATTGTTGTGTTTCACAATTGAAAGGGACAAAGGGACAATGGTCCTGGCTTTTGTATTGGCATTGTTTATGAAGACTCAGCATGTGGACTGACCCTAAGGGTTTTTAAAAGTCATGATATGTGTCATAAAATTACATCTTTCTGTTTGTACTTTTGGCCAACATAAATGTTCAGTTATTATATTCCTATTGTTAGTCTGCTGCAGTAGATTGATAAAAGAAAAAAAAGTTCATATTGAAGATTTTATAGGATGATGGAAATTGGTGGATAAAAACGATCACATTTTGAGGAGTCATCTGTGTGCTTTCTGTTACTGGAAACCACGCCTCCATGAACTTGTAACATGACTGGATAGAAACAATTTAAACTAAGCATGAAAGGCAAAATAGGGAAGCTTTCAGGTCATTTCTAAGCAGCGGTGGGGTGCTTTTATATTAAATGATTAAAGACACAGAACACTGAAATGGTTTACATCAAAGCGCTGTTCAGGGTTGGCGCTGAATTAAATTGTATTTTTTGGTTCCTGTAAGGTCCACAGTGTGAGTTCTGTCATGTTCAGCAGTTAATCAGGTGTCTGTGTTTCTATACTTGAAAGAAACCCTTGTTAAAGTGAACATTTTGTTGGCAGGAGTGTTAAACACAAATGGGAGGTAGTTCTTGTGTTCTTGACCACTTTTTGGAATATGTTCTTCTTCTTTATGTGTTAAACCTCAAAGCTACACATACTCATTATTTATCTCCTGTGTCTTTTATCTGAAAAAGGCAAGTTGGATTTATAAGACCCAGATGAACACAGACTGGACTCTGTACTAGTTTGTTTAAAGGATCATTTCTATGCAAAGTGAACAATTATAGGCTTGCAAAGTTAAAGTGCAACGAAAAAAATCAGAAGAAGAAAAAATAACTCAACGAAACACACCATGAAACTTAAATCTGATTAGAAACAACTGCAAATCAACAAATCTGATGGAAGTAGTACACATGAAAAAAGTGATTCCTCTATTCTTTATTGCCCCGTCATATTAGTCGGTTACAGTGGCCAGCGCTGCTACAGAAACTCTAAATCACAGGACATACCAGTGTTGTGATGGCTGAAGCCGATAACCCATCAATTAGAGTGTTTTATGATTTCAGTGACATGGTAATCTCTGCTGGGACGCAGCTGCTGCTGAAAACAGCTGAGTAAAGGCCTCCCGCGACACAACGTTTCTCAAATGATAGCTAAACAATACAAAAATGTGTTTCTGAAAACATGTTATAGCATGGCACAGATGGGGACTAAAGTGGACAAAATACCCCAACAATACATGTTTGAAAAAAAAATGTCATTACAAAAATAAATCATTACAATGAAGATGATGATGATGGTGCACTTTTCCCAATGACTGACTCGCAACAGCACATCTTCGTCACTGACTAACCTAACCTAACCTAACCTTTCTGGGGAAAGGAGCTCATTAACACCGGGCCAACTGTTGAGTATTCATTGAAGTTTAACAGAACAGTTGTCTTGGGTGAACTTTGATTTGTACATTGGGTTGTAGGAAATAAGACATTCCTGAATAAACATGCCCACAGGGCTGAGTAGGAAGTTTAAAGGATGATTACAAACCCAGAAATCTACTAATAGAACTGTTCCTACAAAGTAAATGTGTAAATGACCCAGATTCCAAATATACCACAGGAGACACTGATAGGTTGATATGTATGCATGTAAAAGTTAAAGTGCAGTAAACCATTCAGAGGGAGCTT
>NC_045748.1:5969777-5969900 GCF_008692095.1 Etheostoma spectabile | reverse complement strand
GTCAGCATAAAGTGGACACTAGGTTCAAGGAATAGATCAGAATGTGTAAGCTAGTAGAAGTGTCTCACAAATAAGGAATCGTGTCAAAGGTAACTCTGTTTCACAGAAATAGATTAACTGACC
>NC_045748.1:5963245-5969767 GCF_008692095.1 Etheostoma spectabile | reverse complement strand
AAGAAGACTATAAGAAACGCAGTTATTCTGATGGTCAACGGTCACTCTGGTATAGACATTCGTGTGTGTGTACAGAGGCGCCTCACTGTGTCATGAAAGTTGGTTCACTGTTTGAATAAAGCCACACATGGTTTGAAATCCTTGGATTCGTCATCTTTAAAGCCTTCATCATCGTCTCCTGATCTCAACCCTTTATCAGACATACTAGGAAGTTACCTAACAGGGAGATGCAGTATTTTATCTATGGATTGAAGCCATCTCCACTGGTGTTCACTGACTCCATTGTCCTGTCTGTCTCCTACATCTCCATTCCCTTTTCCCCCCTTACTCAATTTTCCTTGATGACGATCTCTCAGGAGCACAGCTGACAACAACATCCACCTCCCCTCCCTCTTCCTCTCACCTTGTTGCATCCTCTTCCTACCTGGGACCATGGAGGAGGTCACTAAAGTCACACCACCTCTCCTGGAACGTCAGGCTCGCCAGCGACAGACCACAGCGTCAGTCCTCAAATCCAAGCTGAAGCAGGGTGTGACCTGCTCCGGGCCCAGAGTCCGATCCACCCTGACCGGGTTCTTCCCCGTTGTGCGCTGGCTGCCTAAATACAAGCTCCGAGAATATGTCTGGGGTGATCTGATGTCCGGGGTAATCGTTGGTATCATCTTGGTACCGCAGGCCATCGCCTACTGCCTGCTGGCAGGAGTGGAGCCCATCTATGGTTTATACACCTCATTTTACGCCAACATCATCTACTTCCTCATGGGGACGTCGAGACATGTCTCCGTGGGGATCTTCAGCCTCATGAGCCTCATGGTTGGACAGGTAATGGATCACAAGTGGCAAGTAATGAGCATACAGTTTAGGAAGAAATGTCTGATTTAGTTGTTGTTTAAAATGTAAATCAAAAGGATGAAGATTGTATAAAAATGATAACTAAAAATGGTTTAATAGGCATACACACCATGTACAGCTCAGTCCTTAGGGCAGCGGCTTGGGTTCAGTTCCAGCACAACCCCCCCCCCCCTTTCCTGTCTTCAACTTTCCTATCCAATTAAAAAGCAGATTGAAATTGGTAATAATTAATATTGCTTAATAACAGTCTGTTTTGAATATCAGCCTTTGTGATAGATAACTGTAGTGTAATGATGATCTTGCTGCATTTAAATTCTTTCCTACCAACACTTGTCACTGGGAAGAGGTCAATTAAGATCATAGATCACTTAATGCAACCGAGGATAGTAATTCTTTACAGTTGTATTTCTTTACTTGATAAATTAAGATTTCTTCTTGCCTGCAGGTGGTGGATAAGGAGATGTTCCTGGCAGGTTTTGACCTCAATGAGGACTCTGGCCCTGATGTGTTTAATGCCACACTGGGCATTAACCTTACGGCTGGTAAACTTCACTGTGTGGAGCTAATGGGTCTGCAGTGTGGCAAAGAGTGTTACTCCATCAGCATCGCTGCTGCCCTTACTTTCCTGGCTGGCGTCTATCAGGTAAAGGATAAAGATGCTATTTCTGACCACTTGCAGGCATAGCAACATGGAAAAGATGGAGTTTTTTTTTTTTCGCCCCTTATTTTGTTAGTATCCGTTTATAGTTTCTTGATGAAATACTTACAATCCATTTCCCCTAGATGAACATGGGCTATAATGTCAAGGCTATATGGTACAGCATTGCTTTGAGGTACATGCTGTCATTTGTTTGCAAATATGTAACAGTAACAACGCTAACATGCTCATGTTTAGGTATAATGCTTCTTAGCATCTTAGTTTAGCATGTAAGCATGTTGACATTTTCTAACTAGTGCTTAACAGAAAGTAAAGTCTTTGGCTTATGCCATTATTTATTGCAGGAATTTGGTTACAAACCAAAGTATTTGACCTGATGATAGTGCTAGTTGAAAGAAAATCAGGGGATCGCCAGTTAGTCCATTTCATCCTGTGGGGACACAAATGTGGTTTTATGGCAATCTGTCTAATAGTGGTTGAGAAATGTCACTCTGAACAAAAATCTGTACCTCATTATGGCACGAAAGGAGAAGTTAAGGAATTACCAAAGTCATTAGGTTATATCATCTGGTAACCATGAACGTCTGTAGAATTACTTTTGACAATCTGCATCATGCATCATGTACATGTTGAGATATTTCATTTGATAAGTGACTGACGTTTTCATTCCCATCCATGATCTCTCTCTTCCTCTCTCTCTCTCTTCCTCATCTGCTCTACCTCCCGATCCCCCCGCCAGCTCATAATGGCCGTGTTTCGGCTAGGCTTCGTCTCTGTGTACCTTTCGTCCCCTATGCTCGATGGTTTTGCCACAGGAGCCTCTTTTACCATCCTCACTGTGCAGGCTAAATACCTGTTGGGTCTAAAGATCCCTCGTCATCAGGGCTACGGCACAGTTGTCGTCACCTGGATCAACATCTTCGCCAACATTCATAAGACCAACCTGTGTGACCTCATCACGAGCGCCATATCTATCTCTGTATTAGGTAAGACGTTTTTACATATTTTACATATTTTACATATTCCCCATTTAGTTCTCAGCCACTATTGTAAACTACATTGTGCTTCTAATTAATGATATACTACACTTACCATAATGACATGGGACAAAGGACTCCAAGTACTGCGCATACATTTTCAAAAATATTTTTTTTTTCTTTCATATACAGTAGAATAACACTATGAATTATTTTATTATAGTGGCAGGGAAAGAGATCCAGGAGCGTTACAAGGACCGTCTAAAGATCCCTCTGCCGACTGAGCTGATAGTAGTGGCAGGAGCTACGCTGGCCAGCCATTTCGGGGAGCTGAACAGCAATTATGGCTCCAGTGTTTCCGGTCACATCCCCACAGGATTTATTCCTCCCCAGGCGCCCAGCTTTAGTCTGATGCCCCGGTTGGCACTGGATGCCATTCCTTTGGCTGTCATTAGGTAATACACAATGCATTTATCATGTTTGCTTGGCCTCTACATGTGTCTCTTATCTAGGTTTTTAACGATGCAATATACTGTTGTAGCTGGAGTATCATCTGGCAGGGATACATGCCCTCACTGTTTGATCGCACCTTTTCTCCAGAAAACACACAGCTTTGGACATTTCTTGCTCTATATCGTTTGCATTCTGAAAAAAAAGGAAAGTGACTTAAATGATGTATCCACTTGTCAATATATGTCTTGAATCCAGTTAAAGAGATGGCCTCACAAGACAAAAATTAAGTCCTCACAAATGTTATTAGGGATGCAAAAATAAATTTTTTCCCTTAGTGTTAATTGTGTAGAGAAGAAAAAAATGCTATTTTATTTACACTTTTTGTTGGACACACTAAATGCATCTTTACAGGTCTAAATCATCATCAGTTCTAAAAGGGTCTTCACATGCTTTTGAGGGCAAAGATTATTTCACAGCCTTAATTGGTAAACAAACTTTCATTTTATCTCGTAGTTTTGCCTTCACGGTGTCGCTGTCCGAGATGTTTGCGAAGAAAAACGGCTATACGGTTCGCCCCAACCAGGAGATGCTGGCCATCAGCTTTTGTAACATCATCCCCTCCTTCTTCCGCTGTTTTACCACCAGTGCAGCATTGGCAAAAACCATGGTGAAGGACTCAACAGGCTGCCAGACACAGGTTCAGTTCACACTTTTGAAAATGGTTTGACATTCTTGGAGTCTGTCCATAGGCCATTTGTAGCACCCCCAGCAAAGAAAATCAGTATCAGTATCAAAACTTACCGCATTTGTTCATGTTAACTCTGTAGAAGATGCTCACTATAAAATCCCTCGTTGTTCCTCTGTGTCCGTTTATTTCTCCATTTCTCCTCCGCCAGGTCTCCAGTCTAATCAGCGCCCTGGTCGTCCTTCTCGTCGTCCTCTACTTCGCGCCTTTCTTCTACGCTCTCCAGAAGTGTGTTCTTGCCTGTATCATCATTGTCAGCCTTCGGGGGGCACTGAGGAAGTTTAAGGATGTCCCGGCCAAGTGGCGTGCCAGCCGGAACGACGGCATAGTTTGGCTGGTCACCATGTCAGCCACGGCTCTGATCAGTGTGGAGCTGGGTCTCCTGGTCGGAACAGTTTTTTCCATGATCTGCATCATCTTCAAGATCCAGAACCCCAAGGTGAGTAACGGACTTGATGTCAAATGGCTTTTAAAAGCTGTGCAAATGGCAATTATTCTAGCATGTGAAAAGACAAAAAAATAACCTTAAGTAATCTCATCCAATGTAATGTCGGACGTCAGGTCTCTCTCCTGGGCCAAGCCAATGACACTGATCTTTACGAAGACATGGACGAGTACAAGAACCTAATGCCACCACCTCGAGTTCATGTCTTCCGCTTCCAGGCTCCTCTGTACTACGCAAATAAGGACTCCTTCCTCAGATCCCTCTACAAAGCTGTCGGTGTTGAACCTTTCTTGGAGCTGACTAAGAGAAGAAAGGCGGAGAAGAAGGCCAAAGAGATGTCCTCAAAGCAGGCCAAGGCGAACGGGGATAAAAACAACGGAGAGGTCGTTATTGGACTTATTCAAAGAGAACTGGATTTCCACACGATGGTCTTGGACTGCTCTGCCATCCCCTTCATAGACTCGACAGGCATGGCCACATTTAAAGTGCTGGTTAAGGAATATAAAGAGATAGGGGTGAGCGTGCTCTTCGCCAACTGTAATACCTCAGTGATCAATACCCTGCAGAAGGGACACGTCTTTGGGGAAAATGACAAAGACATGAGCAGCCTGTTGTTTCATACAGTTCACGCTGCAGTTCTTCATGCAAACAGTTCATCTGCAGAAAGCAAGTTAGAAGACTCTGTGGTATAGAGCAGCTACAAGGAGAGGGAAGTTAGGTATGCTATCGTGCCACCTATAACACCTGTAACAATTAGGTAGCTTCAAAGTAGCCTTTAGGGAAGCCTTGTCCAAGAAAACATGGCAGTACCAAAAATGTTCCATAAGGAAGAGTATTTCACCAAGTATATGTTTGATGCTTTGCATCTTTAAATATCCAGACCACATGATCTGCCAAATAGGCATTTTTTTCAAAAAAAATAAAAAAATGTTATTTTATTCCTGGAAAAGGGCCATTTCATTAAAATAGGCCACGTGTGAATAAAAAATGTGCAATTATTTTTTTAAACTGATGCCTAGTGAGAAAATAAATTGGGTCATATTCACGACAATCCTACAACAACCAGGATCCATTGCACACGGTGCCTTTGAATGTGTCTCTCAGGCCAGTCTTCCTCTTCCTTGCCCAACTGCATCAAGCCCGAAATATCTGATTCCGACATTATATCATAGACTCATTTTTTAAAATACACTGGTGTTTATATATATCTAGCAACAATAAGGGGGACGGACCAGGCTTTTTTGTCAAAACAAACAGGACAAAAAGACAAAGCATCACAAAATGACCTGCTGCCAGCCGATAATGGCGACAACAGAAACACAGTCAAACAGGACACAGTCAAAGCATAACTACAATAACTAACAAGTTTGTTCCTATAAAATTACTGGTTATTACCTGTGTCAAAGCAATGCTCATTGCAATAAAAGTGTTTTTTACTTTTTATATCACTTAAAGCCTTTGGTCAAAGTCCATAATGGCTCTTATCCAGAAGTCCAGAGTTCAGATATGTGGATTCAGCCACTATCACCGGTATTTCCTGTGGTGCCAGCTATTATGAACATAGGACCTCAAATTCATCTTTAAAAGGCCAGTTAAATGCTTCCTGACTTCAAGAAGAAGCACTTGTGCATGGCAGGAAGAGGAGCATCTCGGGACTCTCGAGGACTGCTTTCTCAGACTTGTCTTACACTGTACATAGAGAGAGCCTTTCCTTCAAACCTGGCCTCATTACAAGATACCTGCCATGTTTCCTGTTTATCTAACAATGACAGTTATATCTGTTCTAGATATGTTCTTGGTAAAAAAAAAAAAAATTGCTGGATTAAAGCAAGTCAACACTTGGTGCTCCTGAAATGTATATTAAAACTGATGGCAACAGGTGATGCCACTTATCTTATCGAAATGATTCGCTGTCACTGGTTTGTTAAATCAAATGTTTTGTGACTTGCAGACTAAGAGCAGATGTTGTCTCTTTCTGATTAAATCACTGTTTATAGTTGTGTCTTTCATCCTGTCACTGCCAAATGCAAAACCTGAATTAAAACAATAACAATGTCTAAAAAGTACCCTATGTATGTAACCCTTCAAAAAGGATGTATTTTTACTTTTACCACTTCATCATAAAATGTTAATGTTAACTGCCATTGTGATAAAATGAAGACATTCATATTTGTACATTTAGAAGATTATCATTTTGCATTTTAAGGCACTTGTTTTGTCATCAAACCTTTTTTCACGCATCATTTTAAAGTGCTCATATTATGCTTTTTCCCTTATTGTTAGATGTTTCTTTTTTTGTTCATGTAATAGGCTTCCAAAGTGAAAAACCTCAAAGGCACTTACCATGCTCCAGAGAAAACCCTGTTCACAAACTGCTCCAAACAGCTCTATT
>NC_045748.1:5957932-5963235 GCF_008692095.1 Etheostoma spectabile | reverse complement strand
CTTTACTTCCGTGACAAATGTGCGTCACTTTGTAACACACGTTATAATGCTTGTCTCGCTGCTAGCATGGCACGCCCTTATACTCTGCTTCTGACTGGCTAGCAGTGCTGACCTAGCTACTGCGCATTTGTTGTACTGTAGCAATGTGCAGTGCAACAAAAATATGGTTTAAATTAAACCATGTAAACCTATTCTGATATAACCTCTCAATACAATTATGAACCTGAAAACAAGCATAATATGAGCACGTTAACTTGAATAATGACTACATTATGCTTTAGGGGAAGTCTGTTTCACTTTCATTTTTGACAGTGTTGACATTCAACACAGAGTACAAACACTGCCTTACTGTTTAATACTTGAATTAAACTGACAATTTTTTAGTGAAGAGCTTGTGTCTGAATTATTGCCATTTACCATGTTTATCGTATCAAGGAAGAATCTATGGAGTGTTTTAGCATCTTTCAGCTCATTGTTTTGATTCTATGGCCCACAGCTGTAATGTACTAAACCCAGCAGCAATCGGTCTTCTCAGAAATAATGGTGTGGTTCTGGATAATCTGCAGACCTCAGATGGAATTAATAGTTATTGGGATACAGTGGACTGCCCCTTTCAAAAAAAGATTGACAATAAATATGCTAAAAGATGTAACAAAATGTAAAAAGTAAATGTGAAGTTGTACTTTTTGTCACTAGCTGAAGCCTAAAAGAAGCATATTTATACATTAAAATTTAAAAGATATTGCCACTTATTTTGGAGTCAACTTCATCTTTTAAATTAAAAACTACCCCAAATGAAAGTTTCCCAAAATGATGATTGGTGTTGACAACCTGAGCAGCTTTAACAGTTAACACGGCGCCGCTGTGTCAGGCTCCACACAACTATCCATTAGTCCATGAGGCAATCTACTCATGGCTATTATTTGCTAACACAAATATTATACTTTCAAACACTTACCTAATGTCTTGTGATGGTCAAAATAGTTTTGAATGACACAAAAACAGGAAGACAGATAGACGTCTACTTAAAGCGTAACTCTCGCCAAAGTGCAACCCAGGTTATTTTTGTGAATGTACCCAAGTCAAACTTTGTTTAAACACATAATTAGGCTGGAAACACCACTTTTAAGATTGACCGCATTTTGGTTTTCAAATGGCCTTTTGGATGGGAGTGCTAGGGGCACTGCTATGATAGCATTAAAATCATTTCTAAAATACTACACAACATGAAACTTGGCTTGAAGTATCACCAGGGGCTCTACACATGAACTCAGCTTTGAGAACATAGTTTGCGTACACAGAGTTTACTAAAAAGAAAGGTTACGCTATCCGCCATCTTGTCAGTCAAAAAGTGTCGACAGAGATACGGTAAATCTTAAAAGTGATGTTTCCGTCCTTATTTTGCGTTGATTTAAAAAGAAAGCATCCTAAAATGTATATGGTTTTTTCGGTAAAATGTGATCCTCTTTCTGGTGGACGTTAAGTTGAGAAGATGGAAACCACCTTTTCATCCACCGCTCACCAAAAAAAAAAATCTAAATGTTTATTTCTCATAATGGCAAACTATTCCTTTCACAAAGAAACACTGAAATGAGCTTGTTAACCCAGTGAAAATCAATTATAAGCCAACTGTATTTTCAGGAGGATGTCCCATCATTACGGTGTCAGACACCAACTGCACAAATATCCATTACTGCATGACGAGATTTAGTGATGGCGTATCATTTCCTCCAAAAACTATGGACACAGCAGATCCAGAAGTCATTGTGGATGACATCATTGCCGTCAGACAGGAATCAAATCAAAAAAATGATTGCTGGATTAGTTCTTTAAATTAATCTGAAGCAACTGAGAGACTTTGTGCACAATAGCAAGGTTAGAGAGAGGCGGATTTACAGTATATTTCAGGCTTCTGAGACAGCCACTATGAACATGTGATCTGACCTGTAATCTGCTTTGTCAGCAGGACATCCCTGTGTTTAACAAGCATGTCATTTTCAATTTGCTAACTGAAGTGAATCACTTTCACTGGCTGAACAAAGCCCTCGGCTGCGAAACACTGACAAGATTCAGAGAAGACAATGGATGGATGAACTGGTGAAATCGGGGAACAAAAACGTTTCCTTACATGGAGAGAAACGGGTATGTGAAACAGAATGTGTGTGTTAGTAGGATACGCAAACATCTGAAAATGTGCACCCACGTGTTCTTTGAACCCTTTCTTGTAAACGTGCAACTTTTGGACCAATGCTGCCCTCTCTCGTTCAATAATGTGAACAACAGCAACCAGCACATGCTGCTTCCTCTGCAGCGATAATGGGATTAATATGGATTAGGGTAAAAAGACATTAAAATTAAAAAAAAATATTTGTGAGCTATCATAAAACTCCTCACCAACAATTTATTTCCCAGCATTCTTTATTCAGGTTTAAAAATATAATTTTGCACAGGCACTGAAATAAATATTAAACATCTCATAAATCAGCAACAGAGCTTTATCGTACAAATGATATTCACGGAAAACACAATCTAAGTAGGATCAAACAATCATGACATCTTAAAAAAATATCAAGCCAGTTTATGATAATTAGATGTTCATGTCAAATAAACACACACCCTTAAAGGCTAAATTAAGTCACTTTTTTCAGCACCTGTACCAGCTCTGCAGAAGAAAGTGATCTTACCTAAAATTCATAACTTGTTCTTAATATTAAATTGTACAACATTAAAAACAAACCATACTGGCCTTGTGGTGTAACAGCAAAGATGATATCGGTTTGAGTTTGACTATTTTTTTTGTTCAGGTTTATGTTCTCTTCTTGACCTAAAACCGATTGTAACAGTAAGTGCGAATACAGTACATTTATTCAAAAGATAATAAGGCAAATGAAGTACAAACATCACAGGAATTCTGTATAAATAACCAAAAACATAACAAAACATCTCCCAAAGTGTACAGTGGGGGAAAAGGGTTTCAGGTTGCTGTAACACTTTACACTGGCCTCATTTAAACAGCATCAAATAGACAATAACAACCATCTTTCACACATGCAGCCTTTATGAACCAACGGTTGCCCGGCTGATAACCGACAGCCACCTGGCTTATCAGCCACAGGGGGTGACCAATCAGTGACAGCTTAAGAAGTTATTTAGAAGTATTTCACCACTAGGAAGAGGATCCTTTTATAAAACTGGATTGCTATGCAGCAGAATGGTGCAAAAACATTTAAAATTGGTGCTACATGACCAGAGAGAACAGAGGAAAGGGGCTGTCGCATTCCCTTTTGCTCAAAAAGGTAGAATACCTTCAACTACCAGACGGTAATGCGTCGCACTGGCCCAATAAAAACTCCCGCTGTGAATGCAAGCACGTCACAGAAAGCAATGTGGCAGATGGCTGATCACAAACCGGTAACAGTAAGCTAAATTGTGTTTCTGAAAATATTTTTGTTGAGAAGACTTGCCAATGCGGTAACATAATCTCGGTTCAAATTTGATGAGCGCTGTCTAGTTTTACAGTTTAATCTGAGTGGGGTCTGAGTTTGAGAGAGAGCGAAAGAGAGGGAGGCGTCTCTCTCTATCTGCTTCTATTCTCTTTTTGTGTCAGTATACCAAAAAATCTGTAGTTCAAGCAACAGCCGTCAAACCAGCAAAATATCGCAGAATGACGCGAAAGGCGTAATCCAGCGGTTTTGAGCTCGAAGAGGAGCAGGAAGATCTGGGCGAAAGATGGATGGAAGGTTACCCTAGTTCATTTACACATACTACCCACAATGTAATGATACAAGGCTTGCTGGAATTTGGCAAAGTATCCCTGTAAAAAATGACAAAATGTAATTTTCCAATGCTGTGAGCTCCAAAAACCATTTGTGTGGTGGCATACATCTCAGAGCACATAGATGTGCGTACCAGTGAACGTAAGTAAATAAAAAATGTCCCTGATGTGGGATGGAGCGATGGAGATAGCAGTTCTAAGAAAACAATGCGTTGCAGGCTTAATACGGTTGCCGCATTTTTTTCTTGGATATTGCAGATTGATCGTTGACTGACCTTTAACTATTTGTTCAAAAGCATGAGGCGGGTTTTTTTCTCCCAGAGACAGGCAGTTCACAGTGTCCACATGTAGAATTTCCAGTTGTGGTGTTTTTGTTCGGTGCTTTCCACCTTTCATTGAGATTTCATACAATCTAATCTTGTAGGAAAACATTGATAATTCAAAGAAGTCTTTGTTTACATAGGCTATTATGTTTGATTCAAAATTATCCGTATGGGTATATTTCAATACTTTTGTACAAAAAGAAAATCACAACCTTAACAAACCATGAGATAACATGCTCACCAATTAAAAAGACCAAACCTTAGTTGGTTTCTACAAACCAATTTAAATTCCTGCTTCATGCATCAATATATTGATTAATAATTACAACATTTAGAGTAGAGTCAAGCCACATATCTGATATCTACTGTTGGAGACGGTAGACTTATACAGTGGCCTTTGACGGCAGCCAAACAGTCACCAACGGCTCAGTGAAAGTTACTAGCTACCGTCAGACTCTCAGGCTTACACCGTAGCAGCTAATAGTCACGAGACTCTGGTAGTTAGTGGTTGAAATACCTTTAGGCAGCGAATTCTAACCAGCAGCTAGCTGGGAAGAACTTTTTGAATATTAACATATTGAGTTTAACTGATGTCTACTAAAAATGACAGATTATTGAGTTTAACTGGTGTCTACTAACAATGATCGATATTAGCCTGATTGCAGCTGATTGCCTTTCCACAACAATTGATCAGTTCAACTTAGCTGCTGGTGGACTGGGCCGGGCAGGACTGGCTGTGTCTGAAGTGCATGATGTTAAGAGCCGTCTGGTGCCACCAGTAAAACATCACCACCACCAGTATGTGCCACACCTGGTGGCTGGCGCCCAGGTAGTTGAGCTGGCCTAGAAGAGGACAGGAAAAAATGATTGGAAGAGTGTTTTAACTTCTTACTTAACTCTTTTTTTATTCATCATAGTTTACTTCACAATGTACGAGAATAAAAATATACTTCAGGAGGATATGTAACATTTAATATCCAGAAAAAGACCTTACATAGACCTAACATCTTATATGATATACATATTATATATTATGCAACATGAGCATGCCCATGCAGCGTGATGCAGCAGTCTATGTATATACAGTGGCTTGGAAGTTTCACACCCATGCTAAAGTGGAATAAAAAAACCCATCTTTTGGAAATTGATCTTAATGCCTTAATAGAAAAATCCGACCTTTTAAGGACACCAATTTTCTTTGTGAA
>NC_045748.1:5957807-5957922 GCF_008692095.1 Etheostoma spectabile | reverse complement strand
TGTATTGTAAATAAATAAATGTTCCTTCTTAAAATACAGGGAGCAAAAGAATACACACCGCTATGTTAAATTCGCTTAGACGCAGGCACATTTTTATTTTTAAAGGCCAGTTATT
>NC_045748.1:5956909-5957797 GCF_008692095.1 Etheostoma spectabile | reverse complement strand
GATACTATGCATCCTGATAAAGTTCCCTTAGCGTTTGGAATTAAAATTACCCCATATCATCACATACCCTTCACCAGACATAGAGATTGGCATGGTGTTATTTCAGTTAGCTTAATCGCTGGTTTGATTTGCATGGAGAGATGATCTTATGGAAAGTTCCCCATGCCGATCTCTATGTATAATGAAGGGTATGTGATCTCTTGGCACCTCACAATTAGATTCCGATTCAGAGGCCAACGGTTTGATTGTAAACCAATTATCGATGAAACACTTTATGTACTTTTTCCATGCATGATTTAAAAAATATATATGTATAAATCTGGGTTTGCTAGATTTTGACATCTGCAGTATTTGTCACACAAGTTTTAATGATTTTTTTTGCCCACGGAGGTTTTTATTTTGTAGACATTCCATGCTAAAGCCATAAACATGATTGTGAAAGTCACCTTCTCTCACAGTGGACCCGGAGGCTCCGTCATATGCCAAGTCTTGTGTGAGCAGCAGCCTGGCTGCAGAAGCTCACACAAGACTTCTCTGCGCCGATTAACAAGCGATTCTGCTGTTCTGTTCTATTCTTTTTTAATCCCAAGTAGAGCTTGAGTCGCTCGCGGCACACAGAGAAAATAAACCGAAACATTTGCTTCAGCTCACGAGCCGGCCGCAGATTCGATGTGAACAGACGAGTTGGTTAACATGGGCCACCCTGAAAGGATGTGGGCCGGAGGGTTGCACAATAAGTCACAATTTTATTGAAATCACAATTTTGACTAGTGCAATATCCAAATTGCAGTAGGGCATAATATTTGTTAAAGGCAAAATGTGTCAAATAATTCTGAGTGCTCATTTTATGGTCATATTTGTATTTAGAGGTTGTACCAGAATAGGTTT
>NC_045748.1:5954861-5956899 GCF_008692095.1 Etheostoma spectabile | reverse complement strand
ATTTTCAAAAAACACCATATTTTTGTTGTAGGACATTGCTGCTGTTCTTCTTTTCACCCTGTGTGTTGAGCTCTCTGTTTTAGCAACAGAATGAGGCATCTCACTTCTGTTCCATCTTTGTTGGGAGTCAAACATGCGCAGTAGTAAAGACTACTAGCTAGTCAGAAGCAGAGTATGAGGGCATTGCGATCATATCGCAATTGCATTGTCAGTCAAACATAATCGCAACTAGATATTTTCCTCAGACCATGCAGCCGTAGCGGGCAGTGCTCCAGACAGCACAGGTTTAAACCTGTCTAAAACCTTAAACTGCAGACAGAGAAACTGCTTAAAGGTCCTTCACTGACACAACAAAAAACAATTAAAAGTGAAATATAAATAGTCACATATGGTGTTTTTCCACTGCATGGTACCTACTCGACTCTACTCGCCTTTTATGTTTTTTAGTAACACCTCAGTTGAGCTTCCAAGCAAGCTGGAGCAATACCAAAAAGTGAAGTGAAAACCTGCAGACTACTGATTGGTTGGAGAGAATTGTCACTATACACTGCGTCATCACTGCCAGCGACAGACAGTGGGGTGTCCTGGACAAACCCTCCTTGTTAAAATAGTTCAGCCAGAAGAGAAGGACTCACCAGGGAAATAGCGTTCAGGGATCTTGGTGACATAGAACAGGAAGGCAGATCCAGCTATCAGGTACATGACTAGCACACGAGGCAGGAACAGCTGCACATACAACAAAAAACAGGATTCACATGACTAAACATTATACAGTTAGGGGAAGAAAGGGCAGAGATTCATGAGTGAGACTTGTTACACACTAGAGGAACACTTACTCTTAATGAAGCTGCTGAGTAGCGTGTACGAAGGTGTAATACATGTAACTATTTGAGCATCTCTCTGCTTGTTCTATTTCATTACTCGGCTTCCTGACCTGAACAACAGCAGTGGCGAATCCTCCATTGAGCCAGACCCAGTGACAGGCAGGAATCACACTGATGCCAGCCACACAGCAGAAGATCGCCGTCCGTATCCGTCGCCAGTCGTTGCTGAGGTAACGAGGGTGGACCTGAGCAAAGAAGACGGCCAGGATCAAGGACAGCACGGTCAGCAGATAGACCTGTCGCCAAAACTGTAAGACAGCAAGAGTAGCCGATTAGATACAGTCTAATCAGAGCTGGAGCATCCGTTTCTTTGTTAGTATACCATCTTAAGAGAAAGATATCTTGGCTATTCACACTTACAGCATTACAGTAGAAAGCGTAGAAGATCCCAGGTACATAACAGCCCAGGATGCCAACAGAGATGCCTGCGTAGTCCAACGACAGCCAGCGACGGCAAGTCTTCTCCGACCGGTGGCACGCGAACAGGTGATACCCCACAGAACACAACATGCACACCTGCGAGGAAATCCCACAGTGCCATTACAGACTGGAAGATATTTGTAAGGGTCGTCTCTCACAAAAGTGTCATAACATCCAACACAAATTAGAGCTTTTTTATGACTGCCATTATTATTTTTATCAAGTTCATTTAGTTTTATCTTTTTTAATGCACTTGTGTGGACAAAGAAAAGGAGAGGAGTTCAAAGTTCATACATCGGACCCTACGCCGTAGCCTGACGTGCACCTCTCGAAAAATGTAACAAAAACGTAGCGGCGACGCACGTTGCATTTCCCCTGACTCCTTCCCTGGTTCTCCTTCTCCATAAACAACATGAAATCAAGGGGAGGGTTAAGCTTTCCTGCTACAGATTTCCCACCGTGGTCAGAAAGCACAGGGAAGACACTTTGTTTCTCTCACTATGAGTCTAGAGTTGTTTCGCACCAAAGTTTATCGCTTTCATTCTCTCAAGCACACACTCCCCACACACGCACGCAAATATACCAAGAGCTGGACAACATATCAATATTATATCGATATTGTGATATGACACTAGATATCATCTTAGATTTTTGATATCGTAATACCCTAATATTGCATAAGTGTTGTCTTTACTGGTTTTAAAGGTTGCATTACAGTAAAGTGATGTCATTTT
>NC_045748.1:5954765-5954851 GCF_008692095.1 Etheostoma spectabile | reverse complement strand
TTACCAGACTGTTGTAACTGTTCTATTATTTGCTTTTGCCATTATCCACATTAGTGATGATTATTTATCAAAAATCTCATTGTGTA
>NC_045748.1:5950295-5954755 GCF_008692095.1 Etheostoma spectabile | reverse complement strand
AGCACCAATAATCAACACTACAATATTGTTGCAGTATTGATAGAGGTATTTGGTCAAAAATATTGTGATAATCATATCGCCCAGCCCTAATATACCTACTATAAGTGGGACTCACACTGTTTTGTATGCATTACACATTTCCAATCCTATTATCAGCTGCTACACAACCTACAACACACACTGTACACAGCTACCACAGAAACACTGTCTCTACATTGAACTACACAACAATTCCTCTTTAAAATACAATACACTGTGCCCCACCTTTACAACAGTTACACCTAAACACATCTTACACACCTTGGGTTGAGGTGAACTGATTGCACCTGTGATAGGAAATGTGAACCTACATGAATCGGTTTGTTAAGCCTTAAATACTTGATTTATATACAGTACGAACATTCAGCTAAAGATGTTCATAATAATTGTGAACAACTGTAAAACTGTTAAATTAGTAACATTACAGAAAAGATTATAATATTATAATATGCCTGGAATACACTGTATCTCTTTAAAAAGCAACTTGTTTTGCATTCAGATCTAAACAACATAGTAAACAACACAATGTGGATGAGGTTACAAGAATGTCTCTGTTATCAACTCGAGAAAACGACACTCGCAGCTTTTGGTACCCTCACAGTCAGCCAAATCATGTTTTACCTGGAAGCAGAACAGTCCTACAGTGTAGATGACGTAGTCCTCTCTGTTGGCTCCAGAGGCTGGTAGCACCGAGGAGAGGTCATTGACCCCCAGAGAGAAGAAGAGTAGGAAACCCAGAAGGTGACTCCAAATGTTCACAGTCTCATTGGACAGAATGAAAATACTGCAACAGAACAGAAGAAACAAAGATGTCCACATGTCAACAAGGCCAGTCTTTATCAGAATCATTTTATTTGTCATTGTGAAACATTGTCACAACAAAATTAAAGGGCTACTCCTTCTGGAGCTTAGACGTATACAATACATTCATACACACACAGCATACCCTTCCACAAATCATATCCTCACTTACACATAATGGGACACTTACTCACGCCGTATTATCACACCAAAAGAAATCTTAGGAAAAGTGCAAATGCACAGGTAAGATAATAATTCAGCATGATGAAGTCTTATTTCTGTAATTGAATGTGTTCGTGGCCTGGGTGAGAGAGGTCCTTGATTTTGTTTCTTGATGACCGATGCTGTCTAGTGTAGTCATCGAGGAGCCAATGATCTTTTCTGCAGACCGGATGACCCTTTGCAGTGACCCTTTTCTGTGCTACAGTGCAGCTTGCACACCTCACTGTGATGCAGTATGTCAATATGCTCTCTATGTAGATACACTAACATGCACAATATTAATGTGCATACACTGTTAATGTGCAGGATATCTACATAATTAACACCATGAAGCCAGAAAGTAATCCAACAGCAAAATAGTGCAAAACACTCCATTGAACATGACTTGAATGTAGTAAATAACTCTGCTATTGAGAGTATACATTCCCAACATGAGTCCCACCTCCTCAGGCACAGTTTGGAGGGCAGGTGGGCCCTGTAGCCGTCTGTGATGTAGGGGTTTTCTTTGAGAAAGAGGGGGATTTGTTCGTAGGTGTACAGTCGTATCCTCTGGGGTATCAGCACCGGCCAGTGCTGGTAGCTGCCCAGCTCTATGTAGTGGGCGGTCTGCAGCAGCTTCTGGGGCATCTTCAGCAGCATCTTGTACCAGCTCATCTGGTACGGGGCAAGTCAGCGATGCTAGGCTGAGTTTGGAGAGGAAAAAAAGATAAAGTAAACCACAATTTTATTTTTCAGTTCACATGATTGAGATTAATGAGCAGAAGAAAAGAAGAAAAAAAAAGGGACTGCCATTGTTAATGAACCCCGTTTAAAAACGTGTGTTTAAGCTAGCTAAAGCTAACGTTGGTAACGTTACTCATGTTTACCGACTTCCTCATCCTGTCAAAAGCCTTGGCTAGTTTACCACTCTGTACCACATCCGCAGCAACTCTTCAACGCAGAGGCTATCGTCTATTTCACTTTAAAATAATCGCTTTTTTTATCTTCAAACTGTGTGTCAGACTGTTTTTTTTATTTGCAAGCCATGTTAGCAAGCTAGCGCAGGCATTGTTTTAGCAAACTGATTGAAAACAGGGGCATAAAGGCTCACCATTAGTCGCAGTCCTACCGTCGATGTCCTTGTTCAGCCAATTCCGCCATATCCGGATGACTATCAAGCCAGCATTGTGTTTAAGAAAAATCACATTTTTGTTTCAAAAAAACAACCAAAGCACGACATAGCTACATATTCTCAGCAACTGGGCACAACCACACCGTTAATTCTATGGGCACAACACCGAACCTAGCCTCTCCTCTCCTCTCCTCTCCTGACTGTAAACGACCAAACGGTACGTTGCTGCCACCAACTGGTAAGTGTGGAGGACTGTAACTGGAACATAGACGGTAAAAAAAAGACTAATTATTCAATTTAGAAACAAAATAATCTTGTTTCGGCTTCAAGCAGGAACAGCTGCAGCGAGGGACTAAACACTGAGAGATACATAAACACATTGTGACGTGCTCAAGATTGCAGATTCTTTCCACTTCAAATGATAGTCATTTTGCACACATTATGACTAATCGATGATTATTTGGTGGTCTCTTTCCGCTTTTAACTCTCTTAAGTTGTATTAAACGTTACATTGTGTGTTTACTTGAATGGAGGAGAGGTCAATGATTGAAGGGGACATGCAACAAAAGTCTCTCTTTGTCTTCTAGTCCAACTGCTACACCCAAAAATAAAGCCCAGATCACATAATCCACAACAGCCATCCATGAGATGTCCAAGGGGGGAGCCTTGGCTAGCACAAGATTAAACAGAATGGATGCAATTTGCTGAGAAAATGACTTTGGTATGTTATTATGTGAGTGGTTTACTGTCATGACTTCATCCTTCTTAAAAGATGAAATTAAATGTACCAGCAAGCCGCAGGCGGTCAGTGCATTAAATCCCTGCAAACACAATGAAATACATAATTATACAGCACTACACCACTCAGAAGAACTCCGGGAATGTGTTGAACATTTGAGATTGATGGTGTACATGCAACAGTTCATGAGAGGGACTTTTAATTATAATATTGTTGATGGTTCTGTTTGTTGACATGATAAAGTAGGCTTATGAGGACATGGTCATGTTCTGGTGTTGAGGAGACATCCTTGGAAGAAACAATATTAAAGTCTTTTTTGTGTGAGACAAAGGAGTAGGTTTAATTTCTTTTGGGGAGTCACATTTTGGATCAAAGTCATGCAAGGCAGCAAATCACTCTGACACACCAAGGGCGTTCTCTTAGCCTACAAATTATAAGGAATTATTATGAGTCAATGAGACATGTCTCGCAATAAACCACTGATGAATTGTTCATTGACTGAAGAGCAAATCTTTACTAAATCTTGAAACTAGGCAAACTAATAAAACACATTTCACACACTAACAAGAAGGGATTTTTTGTTTAGGAGAAAAATGGCTCCCTTCACTTTTGTTTTAAAATACAGCAACATGTATGAGTCACCTTTTCTGTAGTAATATTAAGTCATTTGGACCATCAGTCTGTCAGTCTTTATATTTTTCATATCTCAGTCAGTCTCTATTTATGCCAGCTGCACTGGCAACCACATGTTAAGTCGGAGATGGCATCTTTAACACAGGAACCTAAATGATTTTGCCTTCAAAATAAAAGCGTAATGGAGTGAGATCTAGCATATGACACATGAATAAATGCAAGATTAAATAAAATGTAATGATTTGTTCCCACATTCTTTCTTATTTTGCAACATAACATGCATTTCATGATATTACGTTTTTGTTTACAAAATTCATATTCACTAAATGCCGCATACAGTTTCATAATTCTTTTTAGGTATGTGATAACTTATATTTATTTACTTTATTACCAGGGAGAGTGTAACCTACATCCATTATGTTTAGCAAATTTAATTAGTACCTGCATTATGATTTTCTGTATCATATCTTTACTAACATTACCTTTATATTTTCTAATCCCTCTGCGTCTGTTCAAAACATTTTAACAGCTGTTTAAATTTGTGTATTAGGGTTATGTATTTTACGTATTTCCAGGGACCATAGTTGACATTTGGCTAATTCTGGTTCATTTACAGGACTGTGGGCTATGAATGTGCAGTGTCCTTGTTAAATAAACCAACAAATAAATATATTAATTATCTCTGATTATTTTGAAATCCGATATGTCGATATATTTGGCCGATATATATATACTTTTTTTTTTAAAATCCAGAAACGCGTTACAAAACATAAACAGATTTCCCTAGCATTAGCTATTTGTATTTATCGATGAGTTCTCACTAAAATAATAAAAACAATAATTTGTTTTATTGTCAAAACAGAACAGAGGCACAACAAAATATATTAAAGTTCTGATAAATGAAATGTATAAAAA
>NC_045748.1:5936185-5950285 GCF_008692095.1 Etheostoma spectabile | reverse complement strand
AAGATATGAAACTTAAAGTCCTTTGAACAAAAACACACTAACCCCCCCAAAAAAAACAATCAGTGCTGCATCAGGGACGTTGTAGAGCGCCCTCTGGTGGACGAACTATGAGACAACGCTCATAACATGGTTGACAAAAACTATAGATTTATTAGCATTATCATATTTGTGGAGTCGTATTTTTGATACGCTGGTGTCCACAGTTTAATTTGAAGAACCATGGAGGAAGCTGTGCTGTGTTGGTACTGCTGCTGGGTTGGGAGTGGTGTGCAGCAGCTGGGCGCCCTGCCCCGGTTATTTCCGAGCCCTTCTGTCAGGGAACCCACATGTAGGCTACTTCCAGCCAGCAGTGACTGAACATGTGAACCGCCGGGCTGATGCTGTGAAGATGATGGAAGATAGCAGTTACCCACACTGCTGATATGAAACGCATGGATTATGGATCTGATATGGATATGTTGTCAAATCCTACTTTTTCTAAGTGTCTGTGTTAATTCATCGCTGCGTGATGGCGACGACACTTCCTGCGACGGCGCGTTCGATATTTATTTTGTATTAGACAGGTGAGTCAATGCAGATCGGATCTCTCTGCATGCATGCGCTTGCTTTAAGGAATAATGGAGCCACCAGGGACAGACCAATATATTAATGTAATACCCAAGTGCAGAGGCTCGAGTCTTGACTCCGTCCTATCCATGTATGGCTGTTTTTAGTTTTCCAAATTTCTCTGCTGCATCACTCCAGGTTTTTAAATCTTTTTTTTATTCTGAACAGCAGTCAGATGTCTATACTCGTTTAAAGTTCACTTGTGTTGCCTCCAGAGTTCCTCTCTGTGGTGTTTTAGGTTGTTGTGAAGCATAAATTAAACTAAGTCATGAGTTAACAACAACATAATACGTAGCCTATGTTCTCTCTTTACTCTATGCAACAACAGAATAAATTGACCCATTGTGTAGCATCAACACTTAATTAATGCAACTTCTACAGGAAATATAAGTTGTACATATGGACTGTACACCTGTGTTGTCTTTAGGGTTGGTGTTAAGTATTGTGATGGATATATTAATTATGTATTTGCAGGTCGGGCAGTGTGTTTGGACACTGGCATGAGATCTATGGATTTGTGGAGCAGCTCACCAACAGGTTTGTCAGGTAAGTGTTGTCTCACTCTCTTCTCCTCTCAGCCCTTTCTCACATTTTAGGAATTTATACTAAATAGTCTCCATAAAATATGGAATAATACAAAACATTGTACAGCACAGTTTAAAACCAAGTGAAAAATGCTTTCCAGACAATCAGGCATATTACATTTTAACTTCAGTCATATTTAAACTAAGAAAACACTGAGGTGTTGTTATAGGTTTTTAAATGATAGTACAAACTCACTACTACAAAAGTAGTAGTGAGTAGGCCATGTCTATTTTGGGCAGCAGACATCCCGCAAGGCCACCAACTGCTCCAAAACCTCTCTGGGGAATATTGCAGAGGGTGTGTGTGATATCTTTAGGTTTAATATAAGGTTGCTAAATATGAAAGCAAAACATCTGGCCAGATGTTGAAGCTGGTATTGACCACAACAGACAGTCCAGTTCCCCTTCACAACCCAAAGGGTAGAGCAAGGAAGTAGCAGTGACCAATTTAAGGGTTGAATTTCCTACTATGTGGAGCTCAATGGGCGAGCAAGGCACGGAGAATGTCTCGTGTTGTCTCGTGATTCTGATTCAGTGACGCACAGTAAAGGACATTTTAATGGAATGAAAGGCTGCTCGATGAATTGTAATGTTAATTTCATGGTATATTCATTTATGTCATGTTATGATGTTATGCAACATAATCTGCTTTGTCATGTTATGTAAAGAAAGTCATTTTAAATGTTTCACTGTTTTGTGGCATTAATTTTTGATATTTTATACTGTTATATTCTTATATTTTTTGTGTCAACACTGCAAAGGGATTGCTTTAATCTCGTTGCACAAGTACCGTGTACTTGTGTATAATGACAATAAAGGCATTCTATTCTATTCTATTCTAATAGCACATTAAAAAGACATAATGCCATGTTCTGTAACAGTGTTATTTATGGAAATCAGATCATGTTGTGTCATGTATTATTATGGCGTGCTAGGGATTTCCATGTTGTATAATATTATTGGATTAGATTTATCTTGATTGTCACTGCACCCAGTAAGTACCAGTACAACACATTTTATATGTAGCAAAAGTACCTAAAAACTTATATAAACTTCAGGAAGGTCACCATATTGGAACACCTTGCCAAAAAGGTATTTGATGTCTTGTTTCAGTACTATATATTATATATATATATAATATATAATTATATATATATAATATCTCTGGTCAAAAGTTTGGGGTCACTTCGAAATTTCCATTCCACTCCATTATAACAGAATACCAGTTGAGATCAGTTGCATTGTTTTTTTAACCAGCGCAGCAGTTTTCAGATTACATTATGTGCTTACAATTGCAAAAGGGTTCTCCAATGTTTCTCAGTTAGTTTTTTTTTAAATGATATCAGATTAGTGAACAGAATATGCCTTTGGAACATTGGATGAATGGTTGCTGATGATGGCAATGTAGATATTGATTAAAGATCAGCCCCCCCAGACAGCTGGTTTCTGTCTAACATCGAGTGGAATGGAAATTTGTAAGTGGCCCCTACTTTGACGTAGTGTATTATATCAATATCATTCTTATTGTATTTCATCAAGTCCTATTTCCACTGATGTTTACACCCTAGCAGTAAAATATTTTCTGTCCAATCATAAGCAAATGAAGATTTAATAGCAGTTACAGGAATCCTTTTTGTTAACACGAGGGCCAAATCCACTTATAATGTTTCACCTTAAAGGATCCAAAACATTGTTTTGGATTTGATGTGCTTTTATGCTGCAGATAAGATTCACAAGCTTCCTGTTTGTGTGTTTCAGTCCCAGGATGAGGGTCTCCTACATAGTCTTTTCAGCCAGAGCAGTTGTAATACTGCCGCTAACGGGAGACAGGTATCAGCTTCATGTTTTAAAACTTCCGCCATCTCTTTCACTCCTCTTCCTCCTCACCACTGAAAAAAACCATACTACTGATAACAAGATCACACAGAAACTAAGCTCTTATCAGTCTCTATTTAAACTGTGTTGTCCAATGTTTTGTGGTCTGGCTGCGCAGGTCTAAGATCGACGAGGGTTTGGAGAAGCTGAGCCAAATCAAACCTGCCGGTGAAACGTACATGCACGAAGGCATGAAAGCGGTAGGTGCGCTCAGTGGGGTAGCACAGAATTCTGGACTCTGTACATAGGCGTTCTCTATGGGCCTCTCCCCGCATCCACGGCTATTCCTTCTAGTATCTTTAAAGGCCCTCCTCACATAAGAGCCCTGAATACTCCTAGTCTACTTCCCCCCCGGTCCGACACCCCTGGTTATGCTAATTTAACATTGTGATTGCCTGCCAGGAACCTAATTTCTGACACTTTATTGTTTTTTTTTATGAACTGCCACTTAAAGGGGACATTTTACACAAGCAACATACTAACCTTGCTTTGAATTTTAGGATAGAGTATGTAAAATCTACTTTAAAACACTTACACAACCAACAAACTGGCTATGGGCCTTGTGAATTTTTGGTCCATTGCGTCATACTGTGTAATGGTATTTTAAAGTAAATTAGATATGTTATCGGATAGTTCAAGCAGCTCCAACCTGGCAACAGAAAATGTTTCAGCAATCCAAAACATGCAACAGTAAAAGTGTCATCATAGCAGCTCATGTGCACAATATTTGTCTGAGTCTCGCTATTTAGACTAAAGAGTCTTTCGCTCTTCAGGTGTCAGAGCAGATGAAGACACAAACTGCACCGTCATCCAGCATCATTATCGTTCTGACCGATGGCAAGCTGGAGGTTTTCCCCTTTGAACTGACTCTACGGAGGTATCACACACACACACACACACACACACACACACACACACACACACACACACCACACACACACACACACACACACACACACACACACACAGACAACACCCACACACACACACACACACGTTGTGAAGATTATTCAAATGGTTATTATTCTTGTATTTTTACGATGTTTTCATGTCTTCTTCACGTTGTTTTTCAAATCTTGGGTTTCAAACCAAATCAAGGGGGTTTGAGGATAAACACTGACTGACACATACTTCTCAAATCACTGTTTGTTTTTACTGAATTACAACACTCAAGGATATGTGTATCATGTTGCATGAAATGAGCCAGTTGCTAAAACATTTATCACTCTAAAATACACACACACACACACACACACACACACACACACACACACACACAGCTTGACATGAACGATGTAATGTAACAAGATAAACCACTCATGTGATCTTTTATCAATGATTTCTTTCATAAACATAGGTTTACTGTATGTCAGTAGAAGCAGAACTTCATTTAGGACTTTCTCTGTGTTTTTCTTCCCAGGCTGACAAGGCCCGAGGGTTTGGTGCCAGAGTGTACTGTGTCGGGGTCATGGACTTTGACCACAAACAGGTAGAGGACATTAACTCGCTGGCCTCTGGCTGCCATGCAGCACTGTGAGAAAGAACCCTTTGTTATTGATACTTGTTTAAACACAGCTTGTATTTGTCTTTCTGTGTGTGTGTGTGTGTGTGTGTGTGTGTGTGTGTGTGTGTGTGTGTGTGTGTGTGTGTGTGTGTTAGGGTTAGGTTGTGGTCAGATATTCAATAGACTGCTGTTTTTGGCCCAGATTTTTTTAACACACCTTGACCTTGTTGCTTAATCAGTTTAAGTTCAACTGGAACCTCCTAAGGACACAACAGCAAGCAGCTGGCAGTGAATTATAGTGTGTGGTTTATGATGCATTTCGTTTATGTCAAAACATAGAATCATTTATTTGAAGCATGTTTTGAGTCATCATATCCTCGGAGAGACTTTGATTTACTCCTGTGCAGGTATCAAGTGATTGAAAGGGAGCATTGTGTTCAGGAAAAAGAAATGGATGACATCTCAGAGGTGTTCTTCATGCTGAATAAGAATCAGCTCAACTGTCTACTTTGTTGACTTTAAGAAATAAAAAGATAAAAATGTATCCTATAAAACAAAATGTATGAGAACCATTGGTTCTCAGTGTTTGTAGCCATGATCTTTACTCCAGTCAGCATCATGTCATAAGTTATCCTTAATCAAATCTTCTGTGCAAGGAGATGAACTGTAATTACATTAGTTGAGAAAGACAATACTGCAATATTTCATTTAAAATGGCATCGCTTGTTGCGCAACCCCCTGCCTTGAAGGATTCCTTAATCACATTATAGTGACAGTATTGATCTGTATAATAAGTATTTATAAGCATGTATAAATGGCTTCAAAATGACAACTCATAACTGGGAAAGTCTTCAGTAGTCAGCGGGTGCAAGGGTTTCTCTGCCCAGTTCCTGACCCAGTGTACTTTGTGGTCTGAGTAGGGAAGTAATTACATCACTCTCTAATTAAATAATGACGGGTAAGCTTCCTGTTCTGCAATCATTAGAGCAGGAGTTGAAAGCTTCAGCCAGCTGTCCAGAGCTTTCATCTCCTAGAAACAGGCTTTTCCTCCCTAACCGCTGCTAATGCACCGAACCCAAACGAGCAGACGACCTCCCAGAGAGGCAGCAAGAAATGAACCCAGAAATGTAAACTGTTGATATACAGCATAAGGTTGACTTTTCATTTTTGTCTCAGCTTGCTGAAATAGCAGACGGCACAGAACAAGTCTTCCCGGTGCTGTCCGGGTTTCACGCCCTTAAAGACATCGTCAACTCGGTGAGGTCACGTCATCTCATCTAACAATACACAAAAACCTCCAGCGGCACACAGCGTGAGTGTGGAAGCGGACTTACAACCGTCATCTGTATCTCCACACAGATCCTGAAGCAGACATGCGCAGAAGTATTCACAATAGAGCCATCAAGTGTTTGTGTTAATGGTAAGTGTTACAAACGCGCTAAAGCTGACCTTGGCTCGCTACACAAAGGCACACAGCTGCTAAAGGTTAGCCTAGACGGCAACAACCTCCCCCTGTCTCTTCTTACGTGTTGCATTCAACGTGAGAATGAAACGTTAGTTTATTTTATAATGTGTAGGTATGTTGAGATTTTTTAAAAGACATGTTATTGTTAGAATAGATATACACTACCGTTCAAAAGTTTGGGGTCACATTGAAATGTCCTTATTTTGTGAAGGAAAGCACTGTACTTTTCAATGAAGATAACTTTAAACTAGTCTTAACTTTGAAGAAAATCACTCTATACATTGCTAATTGTGTAAATGACTATCTAGCTGCAAATGTCTGGTTTTTGGTGCAAAATCTACATAGGTGTATGAGGCCCATTTCCAGCAACTACACTCCAGTGTTCTAATGGCACAATGTGTTTGCTCCTTGGCTCAGAAGGCTAATTTGATTAAAAACCCTTGTGCAATCATGTTCACACATCTGAAAACAGTTTAGGTCGTTACGAAGCTACAAACTGACCTTCCTTTGAGCAGATTGAGTTTCTGGAGCATCACATTTGTGGGGTCAATTAAACGCTCAAAATGGCCAGAAAAGAGAACTTACATCGTGAAACTCGACAGTCTATCTTGTGTCCTTAAAATGAAGGCTATTCCATGCGAGACATTGCTAGAAATTGAAGATTTCCTACAACGGTGTGTACTACTCCTTCAGAGGACAGCACAAACGGCTCTAACCAGAGTAGAAAAAGAAGTGGGAGGCCGCGTTGCACAACTGAGCAAGAAGATAAGACATTAGAGTCTCTATTTTGAGAAACAGATGCCTCACAGGTCCCCAACTGGCATCTTCTTAATAGTACCCGCAAAACACCAGTGTCAACATCTACAGTGAAGAGGCGGCTGCGGGATTCTGGCTTCAGGGCAGAGTGGCAAAAAAAGCCAATCTGAGACTGGCCATAAAAGAAAAAGATTAAGATGGGCAAAAGACACAGACTAGGAAGACTGGAAAAAGTGTTGTGGACGGATGAATCCAAGTTTGAGGTTTTTGATCACAAGAAGAATGTTTGTGAGACGCAAACAAATGAAAGATGCTGGAAGAATGCCTACCCATCTGTTAGGCATGGTGGAGTTAATATGATGGTCCGGGTTGCTTTGGTGCTGGTAAGGTGAGATTTGTACAGGGTAAAAGGGATTCTGAATAAGAAGGCTATCACTCCATTTTGCAACGCCATGCCAATACGCAGTGGACAGCGCTTGATGGAGCCAATTTCATCCTACAACGGAACATGACCCTAACACACACCTCCAATTGTGCAAGAACTATTTAGAGCGAAGCAGCAGCTGGTATCTATCGGTAATGGAGTGCCAGCCAGTCACCGATCTGAACCCCATTGAGCTGTTGTGGGAGCAGCTTGACCGTATGATACGCAAGAAGTGCCCATCCAACCAATCCAACTTGTGGGAGCTGCTTCTGGAAGCGTGGGTGCAATTTCTCCAATTACCTCAACAAATTACAGCTAGAATGCCAAAGGTCTCGATGCTGTAATTGCTGCAAATGGAGGATCTTTGACGAAAGCAAAGTTTGATGTAAAAAATCTTATTTCAAATACAAATCCTTATTTCTATCCTTGTCAATGTCTTACTCTATTTTCTATTCATTCACAACGTAAGGTGGTGAATAAGTGTGACTTTTCAGGAACACAAATTGTTTGGGTGACCCCAAACTTTTGAACGGTAGTGTACCTACACCAGAGATGGACAAGTACTCACTTTCCGTACTTAGTAGATATAGATACTTGTGTTAAAATAACTCCGGTAAAAGTGGAAGTACTGATTAAACTTCCTTACTCAAGTAAAAGTAACAAAGTACAGGCTTGAAAATTTACTTAAAGTATAAAAGTAAAAGTAGCCTTGCGAAAGCTACCTGGAGCACACAGATGTTACTAGAGAGACGCTGAGGAACTTCAGTGGACATGGAGGACATGTCTTTATATGGCAAAGGCTACATTTTAAATGGCTGTTTGCCAATAGGCCTAAAACATCACATATATGATTATTATGACAGAGACTGGGACTTCAGGTTAATAAGATTCTGACTTACTAGCAATATATGAATTCAGTTGTGATTCTGTGAGAATTCACAGATCCAGTTTCTATTTTTAATCTTTCCCCCTAACATAAAAATATAAAAATATGAATGACTAAACAGACATTAATGAAGAAGTTCCCCAGCACATTGGCCAGGAGTCCTTCTTGATGTCTACTGTCTCAAACATCTCTCTCAGATAAGGCTGAGGATGATGGGAATGTCTTGCTGTTTTCTTCATTTTCAATCATGTTGCCCTCCTTACTATGTGCTAACGTTAGCGCCCTCATACTACTATGTGCTAACGTTAGCGCCATCAAGCCTCAATGATTTGCTGTGAATTAATGCAGAATGGTGTATGCCCAGGTGTGTCTGTTAAAACACAGACGGAGACAACTTCTGTCTAGCTAAGTTTCCATCCACTTGTCAACTGAACTACAGAATCTGAAGTTCGGTCCAAAAAAAAAAAACTCATGCGAATAAAGCTGTGAAACTGTTGATGCTTCATTGAGATCAACGTGCAAACTAGCTAACAGGTGAAGACCACACCAAAACCACTAGCTAACAGGTGAAGACCACACCAAAACCACTAGCTAACAGGTGAAGACCACACCAGAACCACTAGCTAACAGGTGAAGAACACACCAGAACCACTAGCTAACTTACTTTAAATGTGAAGAACTATAGACCAACAACAGGCTTAAGTGAACTGGCAACATGAGTTATACGACTTACAGTTCTCAAAGAGGCACACACACAATCTCAGCTGGTTAATCTCCGGACAGCTTGTCCCCTTTTCATTTCTCTCACTTTTTTCTCCGTGTGGCGCGCGAAACCGCTCGCGGTGTGTGGCGCGTGTCCGCGCTATTTTCCGACATAACAACCTCTTGTAAAAACTAAAGTAACGAGCCAATTTTGTAAAATGTAAGGAGTAGAAAGTACCGATATTTGTGTTAAAATGTAAGGAGTAGAAAGTAAAAGTCGCCACAAAAATAAATAGTAAAGTAAAGTAAAAATATCAGAAAAATCTACTTGAGTACAGTAACGAAGTATTTGTACTTCGTTACTTCCCATCTCTGACCTACACAAGTAGTTATGTATATCTTGTTGTATGTTTGCCATCTTATCAGGTTTTAAAAGGTGAATTTATTTAAAAGTTTGTGACATGGGAAAACAAGAAACTCCACCATCATCTTACCCACACACCTGCAAATCTGGGTTATCACCCGCCACACATTCCCCCCCGTCATATGTTTGAATATAATAATGCACTAAATATATGGTGTAAATTATGTCAAATGCATTTTTTAGCAACACTAACAGCGTGTCTTTAGTGATGAAAATGTTGGTCTGTAGGTTGGTCTGGATTGAAGATCATTCTAATGGTCCTTCCTTTTTGGGGATTTTTTTTACAATGTTTTCATGTGTTCTTTTTGTTGTTTTTATCCAGTGTTTCATTTAAAATCAAGGTTGTTTGAGGATAAACACTGACTGACACATTCTTCTTGAATCACTCTGCTGTTTTACAGAATTACAACACTCAAGGATTTGTGTATCATGTTGCATGATATGAGCCAGTTGCTACATGGAAGCAAAACATGTATCACTCTAAAACCATTTTTAGTATAGTCCAGACTGAAATATGTCAACAAAGATTTGTTGGATTGCCATAAAACTTAGATACTCATGGTCCCCAGAGGATGAAGCCTAATAGGCTCCCTTGACTCCCTTTTAGCATCACTATGAGGTTCACATTTGTATTTTTTGTTGTTTCTGTTTGCTGCAATGAAAGTCCCATAGGTCACAGTAGTGTAATGTGTGTCTGGCGTGTGTCTCAGAGTCTTTCAGTGTGGTGTTGAGGGGCAGTGGCTTCAGCGGATCCAGGAGGACAGACAACATTCTCTGCTCCCTCACTGTCAATCAAAAGACATACGGTCAGTAAATGCCACACACTCAAAACACTCTTCCACAGTTGTGCTTCAGGGGCCAGCGGATTTACAATTGGCTTTTGCATGCTAATGCAAAGGATGCACTTATTTGAACCTTCGTGGTATGAAGCAATTTTACACCTTTACTCACCATTAAAGCCCAAACAAGTGCTTAAGTACTGCAATACACTTTGAGATAGCAACATCTATGAGGTGAAATGTGATACAATGTGCAATGCAGTGGAAATCATGACGTCCAGAAACAAACAGTGGCTGCTTTTTATTGACTTCAGCCGGAGAACAGAGGACACATTATGAGACTGAGCAGAGGGAGGGAGGACATGTTCCTCTGTCTCATTAGTCTATTAACAGATCGGTGTCCTCGTAATGTCACTGAGAGTACATAAAGGGAAAACACATGACTGTATCTTATCTTCCTTGGCTTCTTCTGACCAGCTTGTTTTTATCTCTTCTACTGGATTGTCTTTTACTCTTTCCATTGCCATCATCCTTCTGCTCTTATCCTTCATGAAACATTATGTGAATACATGTTTCAATTAAAATAGTGACAAAAAAATAAATCTTTCTTTTGAGTGCATTATGCACACACATTAAATGAAACATTATGACAGTAAAGGTACATGGTTTCTTCTCTTTGTTAATTTGCATTGTGTAAAATGAGATGATGTACCAACGCTAGGACTGTAAACTCATCCATGAGCCATTGTCTTTCATGAGTTGAAACACCCTAAGTGCACGCACAGACAAATTTGTTTTGTTTTGTGTATTTATTTTTATGGAATATTTTTGCAAGAACATCCTTTCTTTTATAGGCAGTAAGACCATCAGTTTGTCCATCTCTATTCCTTCTCAGACCAGAAGCCAAAAGTCGTCAGAGATGGCTATCTGCTGTGTCCAGCTCCTGTTCTACATGAGGTCGGACAGTAAGTCTCCACACACACACACACACACACACACACACACACACACACACACACACACACACACACACACACACACACACACCACACACACCACACACACACACACACACACACGGGGTTCAGGTGCCTGTGTGTGATAAGGACATTAGCTTCATCAGCCCCAGTCCCACCACATCAAAATAAACAGGAATTACAGCTGAGAAACCACACTTGTGTTTGAACACTGAAAAGGTGACTAAAGCTTTCATATCACTTTTTTTTGGTCCTTTCTTTCCTGGTTTTTCTCTACTTTCCTTGTTGCACAGTAACTCCCTTGTGATTCAAACGAGAGGAATGAGTATCTGTGTTTACCTTAAATAGAAAAAGACATTCAATTTTTGTGAAAGAAAAAATCAGCATGACATAATTTTATAACATCACTACCCTGGCATTTGTCTGACAATGCCGGATTGACCTTATAAGGCTTATACAGAAAGTGCATTATTGGCCGGCACAATGCTATTTCATAAAGCTGATGGAAATTTAAAAAACAACAATGCCATTACCGTATATTAGTAGATCCCTGTGCGTCAATTTATCCATTTAGATCCATCAACATTTCTTCCTTTGACTAATCAGAGCACTAGGCCTGTGCAACTACAGTGGGTTCAAATTGGAAACTAGAAATCCGTTGTGTGTGTGGTGGAGAGAGAAGAGAGAACAATGTTTACAGTAGAACTATCAGCAGCTCAAAGTGTTGGATGAACTGAAGCCAGTCTGACCAGAATATCTCTGTGGCATTTAGAGAGCGAGCCAAAGCTAATTTAACTTCACTTCAACCAGCGCTCTCTCTCTCTCTCTCCCCCTCCTCTATCTGTCCCCAGTCGCTTCTCACTTCCTATGAGGTCTCACCCACTCTGTAACACTCTCTCCTTACTGAAACACTCAGGCATAGTTTGACTATTTATCAAGGACAAAGCTAAAACAATCTCTGCTCAAGTCCAACCCTCAAAACCATTGGAACCACATAGTATTAAACGGCAAACTATAACGGCAAATAAGGAAATCTGGTCAAAAAATGATAAGCATATGAATGGCAATGACTTCCTTTTTCAGTGAGTCAATGTTCTTGGCAATAATAGCGTTGGAAGGCCAACAGGGAAACTGCTATATGGCAATGCTTCTCAAACGTTGTAGCTGTAACTCCATTAATTAACAAGACATCAATATAACGTCCTATTTCACCACGTTTTCTTCGATTCTGCCTTTTAATTGCAGATCAATTGATGTGCTGGTCAGCCTGAATAATGGACAATCCTACATCTCCAGTCCCATCACCATCTATGCTACATCTTGTGTGAGTATTAATCATATAGTACCAGAACAAACCTTTTTTTTATAGGCTACAATAGTATAACTACAGTGTCAAAAAAAGGCAATTCTGCCATTTAGACACAGTCAACATTTGACCCATCTTCCTATTATAACTGAAGAGGAAAGCATGCATCTTCAAAATTGTAAATAAGTATCTGTGAGTAATGGTCAACACGTGACTCAGATCTCAGTGGTATTACTGTCAGTGTAATGATAACACAAGATACATAAACACATGTCCAGGGTGCATGATGTAATGGGTGTAGTCGATTCGTGTGTGTTTATTGTAGTCAGATGGGACCTGGGTGCTCTGGTTGCTGTTGGCTCTGTTGCTGTTACTGGCTCTGGCTTTGTTCTGGTGGTTCTGGCCTCTGTGCTGCACTGTGGTGAGTTTACAGTCTATGCACCTCCAATTCAGGCCTCTTGGAAGCACAAACCATAAGTTAGTGCTATTGTTATTTATGGAAGTACAGCCCACACGTTTCAGTGTTGCAAATTGGCCAGGGTTATTTTCTCCATAGGCAATGATAGGTTTTTACTTTTTCATATTGTTTTACAGGTGATCAGAGACCCACCCCCCTCTCGTCCACCTCCTCCACCTCCCATCATTGTGAGTAGACCACAGACTGTTGAAAAACATATTTCTCTTACATCATAAGTGTCTTATAAGTCTATGCGGGCTGGGCACTTGTATGTGAATGACACAAACAAACAATCAAGCAAAGACACTTCTAAACACACCTCTCTTTATGCCTTACTCTCTTTTTACTAGAACAAGATATTTTTGAATGCCTCCAAGACACTTAAACAAGTAGTAAAATCATCTATTTAGCCAAGGACCCCTTAACTAAAACCGAGGCCGAGCAGGGACCCCTGCTACATAAATTGTATTAAATTAAGTTGCATCTTAAACTGGGCCTACAATAACATGTAGGGTGGCCTAACCCCCCCCCCCCAAAAAAAAACTAATTGTAAAGTTATTTCAATTTACTTTTGTTGTTTTCAAGGAACCAGAAGAAGATCTTTTGCCCAAACACAGGTGGCCCACAGTGGATGCTTCATACTATGGAGGCAGAGGTCCTGGAGGAATCAAACGCATGGAGGTGAAATGAAATACAGACACAATAATCATATGAAATGTTTATAGTGTTTTGCATTGATGCTGTCATTCTACCATTGTTTTTTTAACAACATTCATTTAGGCAAACTTCAACATTTTGGCAAAGTGTTGACAAACACACGCATTGGTTTTTGTGGAGTCGCTGTGTGTCTGTTCTTAACTTTGGCTGCTGTGCTGTCACTAACAGACAGGTCTCTCATGTCGGTCTTTTGTACCCATGGTCTGTTATAGGTGCGTTGGGGGCAGATGGGGTCCACAGAGGAAGGGTCACGTCTCGAGAAAGCCAAAAATGCTGTGGTCACTATGCCGGAGGAAGCAGAGGAGCCCATCATGCATCGGCCTCCACCACGGCCTCCTCCTGTCTACAACCCCCCGTCACAATCCAAATGGTACACGCCCATCAAGGTGAGACAATAACCCTGCATGTCTCCGCCTTCCTCGTCTCCTGCAGCCGGCAACAGTCCCACGAGCTGGTGGTGTGGTGGGTGAACATATCAGTTACTATATAACTACATGGAATTACCTATTTTTGAGGAGGAAATAAACTACACTTTGTCGCCGTGAAAGCATGGAGGACACCCACAACACCACCAGGCGCTCTGGGAATTGTTGTCGGCTGCGGGAGGCGAGGAAGGCGGGGACGAAGGCTGCCTGCCC
>NC_045748.1:5936029-5936175 GCF_008692095.1 Etheostoma spectabile | reverse complement strand
TCTACCACACAGATCGACACTGCCAAGCCTCCTACTCACCAACAACAGATGGATCCATCACACACAAAATGGATGAGCTACAAATACACACGTTACTGCTGCGTTAAGATTTTCACAAAAGCCTGGCTGAACACACTTATCAATAG